>NC_056618.1:9069989-9371126 GCF_018340385.1 Cyprinus carpio | reverse complement strand
TTGATGAGCGGAATCAATGGTTTATGATCCGTGTGAATTACAAAACTGTCCAGACCGTACAAGTACATGGAAAATCTCTCACAAGCCCACACCATGCTGAGACATTATTTTTCAATCTGTGCGTATTTGCTTTCGGTGTTGGTTAAGGTACGCGAACAGTAAGCTACAGGTCTCAAACATCCATCATGCTGCTGGAAGAGGACTCCTCCTAGTCCATAACTGCTAGCGTCTGCACTTACAATGGTTGGTTTGGTCACGTCAAAGAAAGAAATAACTGGTGCTTCAGTCATGAGCTCTTTGACTCTTGTGAGCGCTCGTTCCTGTGCATGACTCCAAGTCCAAACTGTATCGGCTTTAGAAAAATCCCAAGTCCCATATATATATATATATATATATATATATGATATATATATATATATAGATATATATATATATATTATATATGTGTCACAGGGTCAATCTGGAGTTGTGGGAGTAAATCCAGCTCTCCTAGATAAAGACTCATTTGGTGACACTGAAGACTTGTCCTCTGAAGAAGAAACTCATAACCAGTCCAATAGATTGTTTATGTTTTTTAATGTTATCAGATATCCTGGAATATTCAGTGTGAATAGCCTGTGTTTTGGGTTATGTGCTTGTTCAATGTGGACATTTCTAAAATAATAATAAGAAGAAGAAGAAGAAGAAGAAGAAGAAGAAGAAGAAGAAGAAGAAAATGGAATGTTAACATTATTGTTTTTAAATTACAATAGCAAATCATGGTGGACGAGATGAAAGTTTTTATCACAGTTTTGGATTACAATCCTTGATTTGTTAAGCCGTGTTTAAAGTTATAGTGCAAAATCACTCTAAATGTTTGGCTCTCATCTGATTGTTCATATAGCGTCAGTTTTTTAATTTTGTGCTTCTGCTGCTGTTCTCGATGTTATAATGTGCACATTGTAAACAATAAAATCCTACAGTTGACTTCAAAACTTTGTAAACCAGTATTTCCAGCTCGTCCATCTGTTCCAGTCATCATCAGTAACTCTTCACAATGTTCATCATCATCATCATCATCATCGTCATGTTCATTGTTGTGTTCAGTGGTGAATGTGAGTGATGTTACTACTCTCTCCTTTTTGTAATTATCTACATGCTTCTGTATTTGCAACATTTATTATTTTTGTACTGTTGTTCACACAGGTCAGATTTCTGAAGATGAGAGTAGCAATTGTTGTGTTTCATGACCCAACGTTCTACGACAGAAACACATAAATCAGTAAGATAATTTATTTCTAATTCATGTTGTGTGTGTGTTTTCTATCATTCATCTGTCAAGCTGGGTTTCCATCCCAAAGTTGCGAATTTAACTGGAATATTGCATAAAACATTGCGAACAAGCACTGTTTCCATCCAACGAGTCAAAGAAAACAAAATCATCACTTCCTAATAAACTGGCACTATAAACCACTAATAAAAGTAGGAGAATATAATAATTTTCAAACATAAATTACTTGTGCCTCAGAGCAAGCAGATGAAACTCAATGAATGCGGTCATTGCTTTCGGAGGTGGATGCTGCTGTTTGGGAACACAGTCGTGTAAGACATTTCTGGGAGGTAATTATACAGAAATACTTTGATGACAGACTTTGCTCGTGCATTTCCGAATTACCATAACAACATTTCAGATGTTGTGGAATGAGATCGGCCCACTGGTTAGTCAGGTTTTGCAGTCCATGGCGAAAAGTCACATGACTGTTTTGATGCCCTTGGAGGAATTTATTCGCAAAATGCATTTCCATCTCCCATTATTCCCATCAACCCCTTATCGCACAAGTCACCTCAAAAGCCACCTGCAAATTGCGAAAATAAGGCATTTTTTTTAAAGTTTTTTTTTTTTTTGCCTACTTCAAAAATGCATTAAAATAAGGTGATGGAAACATAGCTTCTGAGAGTCAAGATGTGGATCAGTGTGCTCTTCAGTTTTTGTCTGTATAATAATGATCTATCACATACAGGCGCTGATTAATGCACAGGCTTGCCTAGGCTGCAGCCTAGGGTTGGCCGGACAATTTTTGTTTATTATTTTAAATTTATTTCAGCGCGAACAAAAAGACGCTCACTTCCCATAAGAAACATCACAGCAGCATTCGTTGCAGAGCGTCTGACAAAATGAATGTCTTGTATTGTATAATAAATGCTCAGCACCGCAGAGAGTTTGCGCGATTGTTAAATCGAAACCGAAAGTAAAACGCGCACACGTTTTTAAAACGTTTTGCGACTCAATGTGCGCAAATTAGTCTACATAACATATCTAGGCTGTTATTAATATGTAGGATATAATAGGTTGTCTCGTTTTCTATAGCACTGCATCGTGCTTGAAAAACATTTGCCTCTATTTGCACTTTTAATATAGAGAGAACACTTATTGTTCCGACTTAATACAACTAAGAAGAGTCTAGAGCCAACTAAGACTATTGTATATATATTTTTTTATTTATACAGTGTTTTATTTCTATGTTCAATTTGTGAAAAGGAGTTCAGTTAGGAGGTTAAATGTTCTAAAAGCTTATAATAATTAACAATAATTAATGAACAGTTCTAAGGTCTGAAGAGACTGAAATCATAAAGGAGAGAAGCCAATCAGTTGAACAAAATCTTTTACAGTACTTGAGTGTTGTTGTCTTTTACTGCAGATGATAATTCATACTCAGAAATAGAACTGAAATGACATTTATAACGAGATGATTAGTTAAATACATTTTTCAAGTCATGTTATGTTATGTGTAAAAATCATCTCGTGTCTTGAGTTAAGTGCAGTGGTGAATAACGTACCTGACAGTCATGCTCAAGTAAAAGTACAGATATCTTACCAGAAAATTACTTTGGTGCATTAAGAGGAGCCTCACACAAAGAGCAGCCTAGGGGCCCCTGACCACCTTAATCCGCCCCTGATTACATAGTAATATATTTATTCAGTGTATATTATACTGATAATATAATAAAACTAACCATATGACTGTGTAAAAAAAAAAAAGATAATAAATAAGTTCCTTAAGGAAACACTGATGAACCAATATAATAAATTAAAACAACATATGCCTCCAATTGCCTGTTCATATTATAATAAACACTCAATTAAACACATATTACATTGTTTTATTTCCTGTAGGTCTTCAAGGCAGACCTTTTCAGACCTATTATAGATTGACTGATAATAATCGATATGACCAATATCTTCGATTCATATTTACATCTTTTTGCTGTCATCACTTTCATTTACGGTATAGTGGTGGGTACAGCCATGGTGGACTTCACCTTCATCCAACCTAAAATACATCAAAGCTTTTACACACATATACAGAGACTGCTGATTGGACACTGTGTTAACAAAGCTAAGGATTTAGGATCTTACCTAATAAACTAACAATTTTACCAAGCTCTTCCTTATAGGTCTGTATTCCCTTTACTTCTTTAAGCACGTTTACTGTATGTTAGCTATACACAGTTGCCATCTACAGGTCATAATAAGAATAACACCTGATCACCATTGAAATTAATTAAAAATACAATGGACAACACTGCTTCAGGAGGGAGCAAGGACCAAATAATAAACCATCGCAAAATCATGTTTAGTAGGGGGCGATCCGCACCCCAAAGTCCTTATCTGAATCAAATGATTTGCAAACCCAACCCGAAATCCTGATCTACAGTAAATCAAATTATTTGTGATTATTGAGATGTGAGGAGCAATTATGGTTGCAAGTTCTGTCGTTAACAATAGAGTTCAGTGGAACTTGCGACCATAGTTAGCTAACAATGGCCGAATAATGATTCATGAACCTGCTCCAAAGTTCTAACCTAAATCGAATTAGAGAATTGAATTAGAATGTTTCAGGTTTTTAAAAGCTCAATTTTACCGATACTAGTGATGCTGAAATTCGAAAATAAATCTCTTTTTAGTGAATCAAGTTCAAATCAATCGGAACTGTTCCAGCATAAATTGACTCAGTAATTGACTCAGTCAGTTGAATCGGTTTGTCCGTTCCTCTGCTTTTTGCGCCTTCAGACACCCAGATAGCATATTTTAAACATTTTGTTTTTGTTCTTACACCACACATGTATTAAATATATGTCCTTAAAAGAGCAAGGATCTCTAGCATATTAACTTCTCATGGCAATATCAATAGTATGACCTATTTCAGATAGGTAAAAAATTACAACAACATGGTTATGTCCTAGCTGAGTTTCCTCAGCATTCACACTGTTCTGACCAGCAGGGGTCACCAGATTCGACCGATTCAAAAGAGTCAATCATTCTAAGAAGTAATTGTTTCAACTGATTTGAAGTTTTGACAAGGTTTTGTTTCTCACACTAATAGCAATATTTGGCAAACTGTCTGGGAGAGGAACCTCATGGAGAGGAAACACCTTGAAGTCTTTGCTTGCTGTGCTTCTTTGGCTGTTTTTATTGCTGGGCTTTTTCCTGCAGGAGCCAGTGAATGGAGTGTTGACTGATAACCAGGAAACAGGGTGCAGCATGCAAATAACACTATTCAGAGCAGCAGCAAAGAGTACAATGAACAACAGAGATGGAGACAGCACTGACAGCAAAAACAAAACAAACCATTGCCAATGATCAGCAGCCCACAGGACATGATAATAAAGCCACTTTAGTGAAAGCAGGGCATCAGGATTGAAGTCCAAACTTGATTCAGTATCAGCTTGTTAGTTATTTCTAATAACAAGAGAGACATATTTTATAGAAACATGAATATTCCAGCCAATCATGTTTAAATAATATTTATTGCATAAACATACAAAGATTATTTCCAAGAAAAAAGAAAAAGAAAAAGGGTGTTTATAGAGTTGGGAAAACTATGACCTTCATGTCTACTTCATATTGTTTTTTGGTAAAAATCTGTGGTACAGGATTTTGAGAGGAGTTTAGCATATTAGCTTTGAAACTTCAGTGACTTTTCTAAAAATATTTACACAACATAAATAAAAAATCATGATATACTTCTATATTATTTACAATAGTGCACAGCAGACAAAAAGACAAATCCCAAAAAAAAGAACAAAGGAACAAGAGTGATGCCAAAAGAAAGAACAAAGGAAACCGTAAGCTTAAGACTATCTCAAGTAGAGTATTGAAGTGAAAGCAAGCGTCTTTAAACAGTGATAATATTCTACAGGACAAACACATCAGCAAAATACAATCACAAAATAATCAATCACACTCAACATTCACAGCTGAACACACTTCATTATGGAATATGCCAAACATCTCCCCTCTCATGCCAACAAATAAAATGAAAGAACAAATCAGCACCTCATAAAACATCACACAATATTTAATTGCAACTACAGGTAAGATGATTGAATATTGCAATTTCAGTTTTTGACTTATTTTTGCACATTTCAGTGATGAAAGTTAAATACAGTATATCTATCAAATATATGAAGATTTACTATACTTTAAATGCATTATCATAACTGGCCACATCACTTTCGCTTTCGTTATGAAGTACACATCAAGTGTACACACGCGTGTTCATGATTTTGCCAAGTAAGACATGTTCCTGGATTAACATCTTTTGATGAACCTGGATCAACATTATTATCCAAAAAATATAGATTTAACCCAATCCCTACCCCTAAACCTAACCTTACCCATACTTTATTCCTAAAATCAGAGGGAAATGATAGCTGATTAACAAGGGTGTAGAAGCACCTAACTCGGTTGTTAGCCTAAAACAGATATTTTCTAAAAAGTTATATCTCAATTCTGATTGGTTGATTGGAATGTTGTTCCAGGATCAACAAGGATGTTGATATTTTTTCATGTTGTACTTGGTGAAATCACACTCACCGTGTTGATTATTCTGTAACATTCCTCCTGACAAACAACACATTAAACATTTTCCAAGCTTAAATAACAACATTTACCACAGTCTGTATCATGTATCTTCCAGTTACAGGCACTGAACATCATTAATACTCTCAGCAAAGTTTTTCACCAACAAATCAACGGATTTCCAACCTTATTAAGGCTGGTTTTGGTTCTAATGTAGCGGAAGGAAAGTGTTTTCTGATGAAGGTTGATGACTAAAAACAGTGTTGTTTAAATCATAAACATTACCAATGTAATGATACAATCTTTCCCAGAAACAGCAACAATACCAGTTAAACCATTGACAGTAACAATAGAGCCGACTGTCCTCCAGAATAAGACTGTGTGTGAGGAGAAAAATCCTTGGTGAGGTAATTGTAAAAACACAGCCCATTCTGTCGGCAACTAGTGAATATATGCAAGGCAAGACCAACATAACTGAAATGTCAAACCAGGTATCAGTTATAGTGCAAAGACAAGAAATAGATAATGTCTCACTGTTCCCGTCTGAATCACTTTAGCAGCTTTAATAAACCTCTAATAAATAGCCCTTGCTGTTCCATAACATGTTGTTATGTTTAATTTATTTCTTAATTCTCTTTAGTGTCCCTTTCAATAAAAGTATCAAAATTATAAATGATGTTACTTTGTTTTATTGGCAGCCTCGGCCTGAGTCTGATTCAAGGATGTTCTGTGCCACTAAAAGCTCTTTTGGATTCCACTCTGTGGATTAACATCTTCATCCTGTAAGAAAACACATTCACAAATAGTAAAAAGTAAAAACACAATTTACCAGAGACTCAGAATTGTGTGTGTGTGTGTGTTTTTTTTTTGTTTGTTGGTTTTTTCTCCTGTTGCTCGTACAGAGGTTTTCTTTCCCTAAATATTTAACACTGTCTTCTGTGAGCATTTCTGATATTTATGTCAAATCAGCTGTATGTAATACTTACAATCTGTGGTACTGGTGTATGGCTCCTGCGGTGACAGTAAAACACACCAGTTACTGCAGCAGCCATCAGCAGAACAACAATAACTATTCCTGCTACAGCAGCTGTAGACAGACCTGAACCTGGAACAGCTGAAGACAGACAGTCTTTATTATAGAGAGTGAATGATAATCCATCCAGTATTTAACAATATATTTGACTGTTATTGAGAGTTTTTGTTTTTTTTTACTGTATTAATAATATCCTTGACTGATATTTTTTTTACTTTGGTTATTTGTTTGAAACTGATTTAACTGATAAATGGCAAGCATCTGTTTTAGCAACAGCAGCATCACAGCACTGTGAGATCAACAGGAAACCATACTGACAGGAAAATGATGTTATGCATTTTCCTTGTTACTAACATCAGTCAAAGCATTATGCCATCAAAGCTCCCTTTTCTAAACACGCCACATTCCAGCACTTACTAGTTTGATTAAAACTAATGGTTTTTCCAAATTCCTCACCAATGACTGTATATATTAACAAGTGACAGATGGTGATACTACAGCTGCTGTCACTGATGGTGATCTGTAGTTTATAGAGTCCAGAGTCTGTGGTTCTGCTGTCTGTGATGGTCAGAGATCCAGTCTGATTGTCCAGCTTCAGTCTGTCTCTGAATCTCTCTTTACACTGATCATCTGTACAGATCGTACGCTGATCTCCAGTGATTTTAGTCTCATTAAAATACCACGTCATCACATCATTTGGGCTTTTTGTTTTTGCAGATTCTAAAGTGACAGATTCTCCCTCCTTTACTGACTTTCTCTTCATTTCATCTCGTTCAGCAGCAGAAACACCTGAAACACAAACCAACAGCTGCTGGAGGATCTTTTGTGGGAAAACAAAACACTACACAACATGAAAGATCTGTGAACGTGACTGCACTTGCACAAGCTATTTTTTTGTCTTCTGAAAAGAAACATTTTGAACTGTGCTTAAATGCACTTTACATATCAAATCCTAAGTCAAACAGACTATAATAGAACCTGGTCAGAGATGGCGTGATTACTTTCAACTTCATCTGAGCTTAAACTGCAGCTTTTAGTGAAAATCAAATTTACTGTTAAAACTATGGAAATAACTTAAGGCCTTTCACAACAAGACAATAACAATAATCGTGAAGATTCCACAAAGCATCTTTAATGATAACAGCACAGAGAAAAACGTTGTAGGAATCATTTTCTGATTTTTTTTTTTTTTTTCAGCTGGAAAACAGTAGAAAACATTGACAGCCAATAATAATCCACCCTGCTTAAAGAGCTCCAGCATTTAAAGTGTCACAACAAAACTGCAGCACTTTTAATGAACTTAATGCTATTGTGTGTTGGTGTGGACAGTAATATAGCTATCATAATATTTATCATCCTAGTTTGAATGGGATTTTAATTTAAAATCAAAATATGCTGATTAATAATGCACTGCAGATGTAATTTCAAGAGTAAATCCTGCATTTATATGTAGATGTAATATCCGAAATTGGGAAAATACTGTGTAAATGTACAGGTAAAAAACAATAAAAATCAAGAAATGCATTAACAACACTTTAAACATATAACTGCATTTAAACAATCATTATTCACTCACCACTGACATTAACATTGAAGATTTTGTCACTGCTGCTCCTGCTAGTGATGATTCTCAGTTCATAATCTCCAGAGTCAGTGGTTGTGATGTTCATGATGGTCAGAGATCCAGTCTGATTGTCCAGCTTCAGTCTGTCTCTGAATCTCTCAGTGCCTACATTACACTGAACATCTGTACAGATCAAACTGAGATCTCCACTGATTTGAGCGATGCGAATGTCATTGAAATACCATTTAATATCTTCTTGTTGGTTTCTTTTAACATCAGTGTGAAAAATGACTGAATCTCCCTCCATCACAGACACCGACAGTTTATCTGATCCAACACCAGACACACCTGAAGAATAAACAGTTAGCATAAGCCAAGCAAAACATGCAGTAGTGCTGAGAAAATGACTTTTTCCCCCTTATAAATGACAAAGATTTTGAGTAAAGAAATATGCCTGGATTCAAAACACGTGCAAACAAACAGCAGAAGAACATCAATGATTCATACATCCGAAAAATCAGACAAACAGACATGAGTCTCATAGATGATCCACACTGTTAGATCACGCCTCCATATCAGATCCAGCCCCTGACGCCATGCAGATCCTGGCAGAAAATACCAGTTTTTCTGGTAACAGAACAACTAGTCAGCAAAATAGTCACATTTTCAAAACCAGTTAACAGCAGTATGGGGCAAGTTACTCTGAAAATGTAATTCTATTACTGATTACTGATTACCCATTTTAAAATTAATCAAGTTATTTTTCTGATTACTTTATTTCAAAAGTTGTTAGTTACATTACTTGTTACGTTACTTTTTCACATCCACAACATCCCAGCATAAACGCTCAAAGCATCAACATTCACAAACCACTTTTATATTTAACTAAATGCAAGCATAGGCTGTGCGTACTGGTTTGGCATGGCAGAATACAAGCATGGGGCTATCCCTTTATCTCAGTGTATCGCAGTCTCACAAAGCTCTATTATAATATATAGTCTTTCTACATTTTGTGTGTTATAATGAGACGATTCGTGAGCATGCAAGATTTCAGCACTGCACAGGAGCTCTAGCGTTTTTTAGCGGTGATTGGCCATTACACTCCAGAAATCCACATTGCTCAACGCTGCAAACACTATATAAACAAGCGGCAACCTTCTGTCTCTATTGTGAAACCAATACGGAAGAAACTTAAACTGCAATATACTGACTGGCCGCTAGAGGCTGGCTCCAAAAGGGAGTCAGTCCCATAGACTCCCCATGTTAAAATGCCCAACTTTACAGCAGAAAAAAAAAAACGTTTACAGCCTGGTGTAAAAAAATTGGTTTTGGTCTATTTTAGTGTTGTCAAAAGAACCGGTACTTCAGTATGAAGTCAGTACTAAAAAAATGTAAATTTAAAACGCGCTCTACAAGCTCCTCCTGCTGGCAGAGAATTAATTTGCATATATAAGCCACCACAAATAGAGTGCAAGTCTGTGGGAAACATCGCTTCTGTTATGAATACAATTAAATATTTTAATTTGAATGTCAGGTTTAAATGAACGCTGTTATTAGAGTATTTAACCGTTAGCATAAGCGCGGCTAACGCTAATATAATGAGAATTAGAATTAAGTTTATTTATTAACTATTTAATGCTCATATAACTTATATTAGGGTAAACAAAAAAGGAGGACATGATGATATTTACTATTTTTACACGCCAGAGGCTTTGAAATGAATTGTGAGTCTAAAATATGCGTGTTAGAGAATGTACAAATGGTTAACATTGTTTGTGTCATATCAGACAGAAAAGCAGTTCTGGGCTTTTTTCTTAGTTGTTATCCGTGGCTTTAACATTCAAATGCCCTTTAAAATTAAATATGTACATAGTTTGGATTAAATGAAAGTATAGTCAATTTTTTTTTTTTTTTTTAATTAGCATGTTTTTGTGTTTTGCTCTGGTACTGAAATTGGTACAGAGAGCCGTGGATTTTCACTGGTATCGGTACTGAATACTGAAATTGTGGTACCGTGACAACACTAGTCTATATAGCTGATTTCGCCCTTCATGACAACTGTGATAATAATAAAGAACATATTTTATAATTTAAAATAAATTTAAATCATATTAAGCCTTAAAGTTCTGCATAATTAAGGCTGTGGCCACTTGAGTGACAGGTGGATTGCCACTGCTGACACTGCCGTCGAGCTAGGTGGGTGTGGTTTCAGCAACCAGCTCCCGCCTCTTTGCACATTATCGATTGTCCGGTAGTGACACGCGGTGATGCACTGCCAAGATGGCGACAGCCGGATCCGCCCACTTTCAGCTTCGAAAACGCTCTTCAGAAACCTACGAGTGACGTCAAAGACCCTACGTCCATGTTTTCATAAAGTCTATAGTTATAAAAATAAACTCTGCCTAGGCTTGCACCTGTGTTATTTTAGTTATATTTGTTGAATTGTACATCGTGTACCACGTACATCATGAATTTATCTCTCCATGCTGAGTTTTTCGTTGGTATTATCCACCTCGCAGGCGCTTTATCAGTCAAAGTAGTTATCAGGTAGAGGAACACTGCATGTGCTCCACCCTCTAAATTATAATACTACATTCTGTTGGAAATGATGTAACGCAGAGACCTCGTCTTGGAACTATAACCTAATTACTGTTTTGTAAATTATAACGTGATAAATTACTCAATTACTAAAAAAGTAATCAAATTACCGTAAAGCGTTACTAAGTAGAGTGTTACTGCCCAACAATGGTTAACAGCAAGTCTGGTACTCAAAACTGTATTAAGTCTTCTATCAGCCAAGAAGTTTCCTGAGTAAAGCCAGTGAAGAGCAAAGTCAGGAGACAAAGGGATGATAACAAATAAGCTGAGTTTGTTGTTTAATCTTAACTGCATACGTTCCAAAGCTCAGAATTCATCTGACCAGCAGAAATCTAGTAAGTGTTATTACCACAAACAACAGCAGTGGAAAATTCACAACATCATCCAGTAACGATATATATATATATATATATATATCTATATAGTTAAGGAAATTTTTTTTTTTTTTTTTTTTTTTTTTATCGGCTAAAGACATTTTCTCTTTCTCTTGACGTCAAATATCCCTTGAAACCCACACAATCCCAAAAAGACCCAACAAACATGGAAAATTGATTATATAATAAATAAATATAATTATAATCAAAACAGGCAAGAAGCAATGAAATGAGTATTTAAATGGTTTAAATTATTATTATAAATGATATGACTAAATGGAATAATACAATTGTTATGGAAAAAGCCTTGCATTTGGTTCCTCAACTCCTTTGTCACACCTTCCCACGTACATTACAAAAATTATTAAATGATTAAATATTATAAGCAAATTAATGCATGAATAAATTAACGTATGAATCAATGAATGAATATAAAAAAGCCCTCCTGAATTGAAAAACTAGTCCTACTTTTGGAATCTCCCATGTAAATTACGTGCAAATTATGAATTATTTGTTCTTAGGAGTTGTTCTCAGCCTAATCATAATGTTGACACAAACCCGGATCTTTCTGACACTACAGTGCCTATTATAAGCTCACAGAAACCGGTGCAACAAACTTTAACAACAAAGGTCTTACCATTTGTTGAGGAAAAAAAACATACAGGGCGAACAAATGAAATGAAAGCTTCATTTCACATCTTTTTTCCCTTTAGAAAATGAATGCCTTGTCAGATTAATAAAAGTGTTCTTCTTTCTTCTGCTTTAATGGCGATGCAGTTGTTTCACTGGTTCAAGTGAAAGTAACACTGGAGCCTCCCTGGAAGGGTCGAGTGATGACGTTGGAATGTCCAGCGTATAAAAAAAACAGCATGTTCTTTGTCCCATAAGCAGCGGCTGGCAAATGTTTCTTTGACTGCATTAGGCAACTTTCTTTAATGTCATGGCCATAGAAATATCACTCCACACATACTGTAATCAATCAATCAATCAATCAATCAATCAAAAAAAATATATATATAGATTTATATATTAAAAAAAGTTAAAATTAAATATAAAACCTAGATAAAAGATAAATACTATGATATTAATGAATCAAAAGGATTTGTAAAAAAATATATAAATGGGTAATTAAAAATATATAATGTTAAATGCATGCCAAATTATTAAAAATACAAAAATAACATAAAAAAATAAATAAACATTTTTTAATACAAAAATACAAAAACCAAAAAAAAGGTCAAAACAGACCATTTTTAATTTAAAATTAGAGCAGTAGCAATAATATATAACCTAGATACATACATACAAAAAATAAAAAGAGGACCTCTTAGGCAGTCAATTCATCAACAGTAACCCACAGCACCTGCAGCTTTACTCCACCCTCCAAACACACAGAGACAACATACAAAACCAAAAGACCAAAAACCACCTGCCAACTGAAAATGCAAAGCCTGCAGATAGAGGCATCATGTGTCGCCCCGCCCCATACCTACTCTGATTGGTTCGATTGTTTTTCATTGACATACATGATAGGACATGTGTGCGTAGTTAGTGTAGGATGGAATATGTTGTTTAAAAAGCTTTAGTGTAGGATGGCAGAAAAAAAAAATAAAACGAACATGTTATGCCTGTAAACTCGCCATGTCCATTACTGTTTGGGCAATGAGTTAAGCTGATCTTTAGGCTAACAGACGAAACAACCCACTACATTTTAGTTGACACCTCCAATACAACAACCGCAGTCGTTCAGTCTGCCCATGGTTCGCCAGGTAGGATATGTTAGGCTGAAAGACTATAGCCTGGCTATTATCAATAATAGCTTTACGTCAATGTTATGATAAAACAGCCATAATCAATAATATAATAACATAATGGCTATTATTTGATATTTGTATGCTAGTGTTAGGCTATATCTAATGCATGTAGGCAAATTTAGCCCTGACAAGACTGCTATTGTGAATAAAACAAACCAAAAAGGCTTTTTTTTTTTTTTCATGGATCACGATTCCAGTGGGGCGCATAGAATTGTTTCTTTCAGACTGAGAAGTTCAATAATATGATATTAATATTGCAAGCATGTGTGGGAAAAAATGTGTATAAGGCCTAAAAAATATTTTACACACCAGAAAATCACGATGCCCCCGGGTAGCCAGTTTCTTTCAAACTTCTCAAGGGCCTCTAGGCCCATAAGTCAAACTGGCTTGGTCAGTTTCCTTCCGATCGGCCTCAGTTAACCTTATCTGTGTCTGAAAAGCCCCACACACCCTGAGCAGCAGGAAGGAAAGCAGAACAATAGCGGGAAATATGAAAAACAAATATAATTGCCCACAGATTATCACATTACATATGTCACAGGATACACCGCCTGTACAGTTAAGCTGCTATTGAAAACAGTGCATAAGTGTTGAAATCTGATTCTGTTATTTCTGATAACACACAGACATATTTTAGAGACACCCAGACTCCTCCTGTTATAAATGAGTCCTATTTTTAATAATATCACAAAACATACAACAGATTAATTTTCCTTGTTTACTTGTTCAGAAAAGAAAAAAATAACAACATTGCGTCTTACAAGGAACTGAAACTTTCAGAACATACTCTCAGGCAAAGTGTTTCACCTGATTTTTAAAGGCCCACATTAATACACAAAACAATAAGTCATTAACTTGTCGATTTCTCCACATAGGTAAGTTTCAGCTCCTCTTCTTCCCATCACTTCCTAATAACGTTTCTTTCAAAGAAAGTATCAAATTGATAATGACGTTATAACTAATTTTATAACCAGCCTCATCCTGAGTCTGATTTAACGTCATACCAAGTCCCCTAAGCAATGCTTTTTTTTCTTTTTCCTTTTGATTCGTTTTTTTTTTTTTTTTTTTTTTTTTTTTTTTTTTTTTTTTTTTTTTTTTACCCCCCTTCGGGCGGGGATATTAACATCATTCTCCTGTAAGAAAAACACAGATTTTACAAAATGGTAATTGATTGATGAACAGTGAGTCATATATCTTGTTAAATCAGTTGTGTGTAATACTTACATTTTCATTATTTGCGGTTTATATTTCTTCTGGCGACAGTAGATCACACCAGCAGTTACAGTCGCACTCATCAGCAGAAAAACAACAATAACACATATCCCCACTGCAGGAACTGAAAACAGTCGGTCAGAGTGAATGATAATAATATGGTTTTAGCAACAGCAGTTTAAAACAGCATCAGAGCTCTGAGAGTGGACAGGAAACAATGTTCACATATACTCACAAAAGACAGTGACGTTGAATCTCTTCACTCTGGTGATACAATGACTGCTGTGGCTGATGATGATCTGTAGTTGATAAAGTCCAGAGTCTGTGATGTTCATGTTTGTGATGTTCAGAGATCCAGTGGTTTGGTTCAGCTTCAGTCTGTTTCTGAATCTCTCTTTACACTGATCATCTGTACAGATCTTACTCCGAACTCCAGTGCTTTCAGCGATGAGATTGTCATTATAGTACCACTTTATTGAATAATATTTGACTTTTGTTTCAACGTATTCTAGAGTGACAGATTCTCCGTTTATCACATGTCTGATTTGATTTCGTTCAGTAGCAGACACACCTGAAACACAAACCGACAGCTGCTGGAGGATCACTTTGTTTGTTATTCAGACAGATTATAAGAGAAGCTGGTCAGAGTTGGATGAGTATACACTGTCAACTTCATCTGAACTCAACTGCAGCTTCTTGTGAAAAACATTAACTGTTAAAACTAACAGAAATGGCTTAAGGCCCTTTCACAACAAGGATAATGATAACACTGTTGACGAAGATACAGATTTAAAAAAATGTTTTAAATTTAAAACAATATTGATAAACTATAAAATCTTTGACAGCCAATCATCACGAGCTCCAGCATTTAAAGCAGCAGAAGACAAAAACTGCAGCTCTCTTTTAATAACAGAACTATATTGTGTGTTGCTGTGGACACTTATATTGCTGTTGTTATAGTTATTGTACTAGTTTGAATAGGACTTTAGTTTCAAACCAGAATAAGCTGCTTAATAATGTATTGCAAGGGCCTTCAATGTTTTTTAAAGCATGGACCCCCTTAGGTGATATATTCATGGAGCATTGATAGAAAAGAATAAGCTGCTTAATAATGTATTGCAAGGGCCTTCAATGTTTTTTAAAGCAACTGTAGCACGTCATTGTTGTTGCACCATGACGTCATTTTCCATTGTTGTTGCATGTGTCATTTTTTTGTATATTAAATTTATAACACAATTCATTAGTTGATCACAGCTGTCAAATTATTTTAATGGATTTGCAGAGGCATAGATTATAATTTTACTAGTCAAAAGGGCAACTGAACATTTAGCTGAACTTTAGGTTTACGTTTATTAAAATTAACATTTACATTTTTCTATATGGACAACCCATAATCACTGAGTATTTGATATTACTGAGGGTTTTATAATAAAATGTAGTTGTAAAGTGTAAGCAACAGACCAAAAAGACAATGAAATATTTTAAATATATATAAACTGCATTCATTAAATGACTCACCAGTGACAGCAACATTGATTGTTTTACTGCTGCTGCTGCTGCTGATGATCTGTACTTTATAAACTCCAGAGTCTGTGGTTCTGATGTCCATGATGGTCAGAGATCCATTCTGATGATCCAGCTTCAGTCTGTCTCTGAATCTCTCAGTGCCATTATTACACTGAACATCTGTACAATTATGACTGAAATTTCCATTGATTTGAGCGATGCAGGTGTCATTAAAATACCATGTAATATAATTTAGTTTGCTTGCTTCAACACCAGTGTATAGAGTGACTGAATCACCCTCCTTCACAGACACTTCATCAACACCAAACACACCTGAAAAAAAAAAAAAAAACACAGTTGTTTTTTTCCTCCAAAACATCACAAAGATTTTGAATAGAGAAATATGCCTGAATTCAAAACACATGCAAACAAACAGCAGAAGAACAACACTTATTCACACATTCACTCATCAGACAAACATACACAAGTCTCATAGATGATCTCCAACAATACATGCAATCCACACAGATCATGACTCCACACCAGAAATATCAGATGATGCCATGCAGATCCTGTCAAAAAAATCAATTTTTTTTTTTTTTTTTTTTTTTTTGTGGTACTATTCTGCAAAACTGTCAAATACTCAAAACCTGATCTTAGTTGTGTTTGTGTCAATGCTCAGACTTCGTCTGACCTGTAAAGCCCTTCACAGGTCTCAAAAAGATATTGGTGCAACAGCGGAAAAGAGATTATAACAAATAAAGGTCTTACCATTGCGGCATAAAAACAAGATCACGGCAAGCATATTAAAGAGAGGCTTCATTTTCACCACTTTTCATTTAAGGGTATGAAATCCAGATACAGATTCATAAAAATGCTCTGTGCTCGTAAAAGTGTTTTAGTGGCAATATGGTTTTAAAGTGTCATCAGAGCCTCCCTGTGCAAGGTAGAGCGATGATGTAGTGAACGTTTTTATGCTCATGCAAAACCATCTGCAGAGTCCAGAGAAAAAAAACTAAAAAACAACAGAGCATCATCTTTTGTCACATAAGCACCTGCTGGTACATGTTTTGACTGCATTATGGCAATAGAAATGTCACTCCGCACACACACACACACACACACACACACAATCAATCAAGCAAAAAATACATACAACAAATAAATAAATAAATAAATAAGGGGACAACTATAAAAGAAGTACAAATAAAATAATGAAAATAATTATACAAGTGCAAAATATAAATATATAAATACAAATGCATCAAATAAAAATACATAAAAACAAATAATAATAATAATAATAATAATGATAATAATAATAATAATAATTAACATAAAATGACCAAACAAACAAACAAAAAGTGTTACAGGACATGTCACGATCATTAGCTGGACTGCCCATAAACTCCAATAGAGGGCACTCCACTCAGGACTCTGGCATTTTTGTTTCCATCCCCTTTTTCGAACTCCATTTCCCATCCTGCCTTATTCCTGGGACTGATTGCGTGCACACACACACACACAAACACACACCTGCATCTAATTACATACACCTGCAGCTAATACACACACACACGCATATAAGCAGCACAATCACTCTCAGTCTGGGTGAAGTCTTGTTTAGTTCTGTCTAGCATTTCCGAGCGTTTTCCCTGTGTTTGTACCTTCTGTGTCTTATCTTGAATTGTTTATACTGACTCAGATTTTCTGCTGCCTGTCCCGACCTCTGCTTGTTACTGTTACTGATTCTGGATTATCCCTGACATACTTGACACTTTTCATGATTTCTGCTTGTTAATGCATTTTCTTAATTTATTTTTGTATATTTATGCATGTGGATTCTCTGACTCCTCGTAACAGGACCCAGTAAATGTCAGAGAGGTTCTTGTTGGTCATTTGGTCCAAATAAATCCTCCAAAAAATAAATAAGCATGTATCCCATGAGAGGACTCCAAAGAAAAGCAGTGCAACTACTTGAACTCTTATCTATAAACACTTGGAGAAGAATCAAGTTGGCTTTGAGTACCATTATGAAGGAGTGGAATCCTGGAGCCATTGTGACCTTCATTATATATATGTTTTTTTATATATATTTTTTTTTTTCTTGAATAATCGTTAATCAAAGTAACAATCAAGTTATTAATATTGAATGAAGTTACTATACTCCTATACTATATTCTGTCACCCTGATGTCCAGGGTATCAGATATTCATCTCTGGAGAGACCTGTTGGATCTGACATCTGATCACTTGTCACCTAAATAATTACTAGAAGATATGCTTCGAATTTCATTCCATGTGTGGAGATTTTCTAAGCTTTTCTATGTTTGAACCACTCAGAATCATCCAAACCTATGCACTGACTTAATTAGTGACCTCTGTTAGAGTGTAATTGCTGATGTTTTTAGCATGAACAAAGAGCAGCCTATGAACTCGAGAGTGTTGATGCTGATTTCTTAACTGATCCCATCTCTGACTCCTGGTCTTTCATACTGTGCCTGGTCCTTGGGTTTAACTGTAAATTCCCCTGCAGATACAATCAAACCTGGCTCAGGACCACAAGCTAATTAAATTAACCCAAAAGTAGATATTTATTATGGTATAACGTTATTGAATTAAGCACCTCAACACTGGAATCAGAAAAAAAAAAACAACACTGAATCAGGACGCTAATTAATACACAAAAACTCCTGGTGTTGAAAAGGCCTCACACTAGGAAAGAAGAACTTTCTTTTAAGTCGATTCATCACATGTAAAACCACTTGACTCCACCCTAAAAACACACAAAAAGAGACAACCGCCACCTGTTAAATGGAAATGAATATGGGAACAAAAGCAAGGCAGGATCATAACAGTAGATACGTTGTAGCATGCTATGTTCAAGCATATGCAACCAGGAACAAGTCTGGAAAAACAGCAGCAGAAACAATATTCAATGACAATCTCGTTCGCATTCTACGATTTGGATATTGTTGCACACTGGCTGCAAGTGAATTGCAAGTGAAAACAGCAATTATAGTGAATGGGGGTTGGGGGTTGGTGGGGGGGGGGGGGTATTATGATCATTAGTAAATAGGAATTGGCAAAAAAGAGAACTCAGATTGGCTGTTCAGCTTAGCAAATGAGTGCATAAGAAGAAAACGGAACTGATGAAAGCAATCCAAAGATGAGTAAAGAGGGAATGCATTGATACTTCTTGTCATTCAATCAGTTTCTTTCTTTCTAAACCCATAGAAAGAAGACCAAGGGCTGACATTGCCAGTGGCATTTGCAACTCAGCAGACAGGACTGAAAAACCTCTCCCAGTTTCAGTTTCTAAATGGCAAAAACCGACTACTGCCACCTGCTGGTATGGGAGAGCAGGGTATGGGGTAGTTTGTCCAATGTGTTCTAGTGTTTTTTTTTTTTTTTTTTTTTTGTTTGTTTTTTTTTGATACAGTTGATGTGAGACAACACGAAGCAACACCACAGTCGGCTTTTCTTAATGTTAGTTTTTTGGCATCGGTTTGGTATGTCCCTATCCCAAAACAGAGTGAAAAGTGACACAACTGATTCAAAAAAGGAATGGTAGCCAGCTGTGTGGAAAGCTGTGTAAGAGTTCAGAGTTTTCTTTTTACTTATTTATGAATGTTGTTGTTTAACGGCCACGACACACCAAGTCGACATCAAAGAACTAGCAGTGAATGTGTGAATGTGTTGTTGCTTTGTGTCAGCTGCATCTTTGTGTCAACGCACCATAAGGACTACAGGTGACTGTCAACACACATGCATATAAGGAAATAACAGTCTTTTTTTTGTATGTTGTTAAAAGAGGGGCTTTTTTTTAATTTTTTTTTTGGGTGTGTTGTGTGTGTATTTTTTTTGAGCATCTGTCATGCTGGTTTTTGTGGCATGTTCCACACCTCAGCTCTTGATGTTTTTTATGTTGTGCTCAAATGAGGCCCAACATCACGGCCCTAAAAATGGCCTAATGTGTTTGAACCGAATGCTTTATCAAAACTGCTGAAAGCTACAGTAGCAGCCAACAAAAAGTCTGGTATTATTTTGCATTTTGTTAAGCTGTCGATCTGTGCATGCTATCAGCGACGCCTGACAGGTAAGAGTCTAGTTTAACAGTTTACAACAATTTGACTGTTTATTAATTGTTTCTTATTGCACTGTAATTCTGTTTTTTGACAGAATCAACTGTGAGGTTAAATAAAAGCAGGACAGGAAGAAGACCCTTCACCTACAGATTAAACATGCATGTACAAGAACACACACTCTTCATCTCTCAACAAAACCGACCACAGCAGGTTTCAGTTTGACTCTGAAAAGGAGCTGAGAAGATGTCACAATCGGCAGACATTATTAACTTATTCAACCCTTCTCACTGAACAACTGAAGAAAATGTTTCACATATTTGTTTTGTTCTGTATGTGCTGGTGGCGTCTGATTGGTAAGTTATAAATATATATATTTTTTTGGCTTAATGTCAGTGGCATTCTTTGATAGATCTTAAAAATCACAGAAATTAATGGAAAATTGTGCATTCTCCATTTTGCCACCTTCAAATCTTATGCATAGCCCAATTCTAGAATTGCACAACTGGGGGGCTTTTTGAAAACTTAGCACATTATCTTGCAATAAATATTTGATTTAAAAATAATAATAATAAAGAGAGATCATAAGCTTTTGTTTTTTTTAGTTTTTTTAATCAGTGCTTACTTGACATCCAGACCTCATTTGAACATCTGATAACTGAATTTAACCCAAGGAACTGGGTCAGATGTTTCCATACGTTTGATTCTTGTACTTGATATGCATGCTGTTACCTTGATGATCAAAATCTGCAAACATTCACTGACACTCAAGACAACACATAACATTAAGAGCTCTGGGGCCTCATTTATAAAGTGTGCATATGCTCAGATTCGATCTAAGAGTGTGTGTGTGTGTGCTTAATCCAATCCGCCAGCAACTCATATTTGTAAAAACTGTCTTTGACTGAGCAGACGTACACACTTTTTCTTTTTTTCGAGTACTGGGGGTTTTTGAAAATGTGAGCTGTTCTTGCAGCTCACTGTTCTAAATGAAAGAATTTGGATGATGACTGTTATCTTTTACATGTTAATGACATTAATAAAGAGTCATTTACGGAGCACAGAGCTGAAACCATTCTGTTGTGCGCACAAGTTCAAGAATCAGTAGCGATTCATAGATATCACATCTGAAAGAGAGACATACGTGCATTTACTGTGCATACATTCATTCTGTGAATCACACATTTAGAACATATATGAGAGATGATCGTAAGATAAATTTAGGATGGTTTCTGCACACACATTATATAAATGAGGCCCCTGGGGTTGTGAACTTTTGAACAGGATGATTGACACAACGTGAGATGGCAGAGATTATTATCTTTTTTCAGACTTTTCACACAATTTAATCTGTGGGAACTGATGGTTGTTTTCATTATATAAATTTTTTTTTATTTTTTAGTACTGCCCTTCAGAATATATGAAATATTTACATTTCTAGACAAAGTATGAGCAATTTACCCCGACCATCCTGTGGAAAAGTTTACACCCCCTGACTCTAAATGCAGTGTGCTGTAGGGGTGGGCGGATCTATTGATCTGCACCTCCAAAATATTGATCCTAGTGTGGGTTTTCTGAACAAGCAGTACATACTTCAGCACATACTTCAGAATGTATCAATAGTGACAGCAAAGGCTTTTACATTGTTACAAAAAAAGTTATTATTTTTAACTAAAGAATTCTATTATAAATATATAATAGAACTAGAAATAATATCACAATATCACAGTTTTCACAAAAATATTAAGCAGGACAACTGTTTCCTGAGCATCAAATGAACATATTACAATGATTTCTGAAGGATCATGTGACACTGAAGACTTGAGTAATGATGCTGAAATGATGCATTTTAACATATATTCACATACCGTCAAATGTACAATGTTAGAAGCTGTCTCTTCTGCCAGTATGTGGCACTTTTTTGAGATTTACCTTGTTGTTAGGAGTGGTAGACAATCAGCTGGTAGGGATTTTCATAATTGTATGTGAGATAAATCTTGGTCAGGGTGCCATTTCAGGTTAATAGTGCACAAACCACATCATCAGTAGTGTACCCTTACATCGTTGGTTTTTTAACCTTTCTACATACAGTACACCCTTCACAAGGGTGGCCCACTGCAGGATGATCAGACCTTAGCTTGTGTCCTGTGCTATACGTTTCCAAAACTTACCCTGTTGATAAAGTCTGCAGTTGGCCGAGTTCTTAAGTGATTTATGTTACTTTACTTGGGGCCCAGCATGGATCATATATATATATATACGATCTTACAAATGCACAACGTCTTCTGTAGAAAATACTAAGTACTAAAGTAATATAAATTCAAACACATCTCCTGATCTAAATGTCCTAAATGTCCTAAATCTAAATGTCATAGTTAAGAAGGATAAGCTGTTGGGATTATGCAGGTGAAGTCAACTTTTTGATATTTTGATTGTCTTTGAAGTTTAATTTGCATTTTTTTTGTGCTCTAGCTAGTAGATAACGTTAAAACTCCATTAATATAATATATGTATATCACCGTTCAATTCCTTTTGTGTATCAGTGGCTCTTCTGAATGTTTTATTTACAATTAGTCACAAACAACAGCTGATTTCAGGCTTTGTTAACCATCAGAAACCTCAAATCTGTTTTATTTATCAGGTGTGTTTTGTGAGTCATTGTCAGTGACAGAAGGAGACTCTGTTACTTTACACATTGGTGTTACTGAAATACATGAGGACGACGATATACTGTGGAAATTTGGAGCTGAAAAGTCTCTCATAGCTAAAATAAAGAAAAAGAAGCAAATCTTTCCGCATTGCTCAAATCAGAAAGCAAACCTTGTCCACATATAATGGTCCTGATGGGACATTCAGAGACAGACTGAAGCTGGACAATAAAACTGGATCTCTGACCATCACACAACTAGAGATAAGTGGAGCGAAAAAATCATCAAAAACATTCAGTGTTTCTGTCTATGGTGAGTAGTCCAAACATTCACAAATATAGCATGTTTTATTAAAGAAATAGTCAGTACAAGTTTAGCTCCATTAACAGCATTTGTGACGTAATGTCATATGGTCAAAGGGGTCATATGAAGAAGATCTGTAAAGTTGCAAAGACTAAAGTCTCAAATCCAAAGAGATATTCTTTATCAAAGTTAAGACTCTGCCACGCCCCCCTAAAACAGTCACTATGTGGAAATATTTGCGTAATGCTGCTCAAATGTTCACATAAGAAGGAAGGCGTGGTTTCAGTAACCGCAGTTAGTGTTGAAGCAGTCATGTCAGGGAGATGCTGTGTGTATCTAGGAGAAAGCAAAGGCACTTTATTTGGCCTTCCGAAAGTAGATGCATTTAGGAAGCTTTAAGATTACTTACAACAGAACAGCAACACGTTTTATGGACGACCGTTTCGTGAACCTAGGTGAGGAGGTAATTCTGACTTTGCTACTTCTGAATCAGCAACTGAAAGTATGCTTTGTTATTAATTTAAATATTTGCTTTTGACTGTTCAAATGTGGAGTTTTGCATGTGGTGTGTGTGTGTGTGTGTGTGTGTGTGTGTGTGTGTATGCACGTGAGAAAGAGACAGTGTCACACAGTGGAGACAGCTGTCTTAACTGTTGTGGCTTGTGTACTGCATACGAGCACATACGATCTTCATCACTGTGTCTGTCATGCGACTGTTCCTCTTTCAGACTTGAACTGATGCTAAAACTAAGGACATTATTAATTGTCTTCACATTTAATTTGAAAGATGAAGGTTGCGATTATGGAAAGGGCTGCTACATTTCCGACGAGTGCTTGCGGTGTTTGGCCAATCACAATGCACTGGGTCAGCTGGCCAATCAGAGCAGACTGCGCTTTTCGGAAGGAGGGACTGTTTAAGAGAGGCAGGGCATAGAGGACCTACAGTAATGTACAGTATTTGAAAAATATTGTGTTTTTTGAACATTAAAGCATGTCAACATATTCTGTTACACCAAACACACAAAATACTGATCTTCAGCATCATATGACCCCTTTAAGGATGTACAGTCAATTTATGAATAAAATAAAGCCTGTGGTAAACATAACATGACAATATTTTTACGTTTTGTTCTAAAATGTAAACTGCACACACTCAGAGCCCAAACATACGTTTTCAAAAATGAACATAACTGTTTCAACATTTTTATTTTGGGTATGGATATAAGTTACATTGTACAACAAAACATAAAAAGTATTTTTCAAGTTATGTTTACCACAGGCTTTATTTTACTCATAAATAATAATAATAATAAAAAAAAAAACACATTATAAAACCCCTTGGAAAACTTGAAGGAACATCCAAATCGGCTAAGAGAACCAAACCTTTGGTCCGATCTAGGCGCCCCCGATTTCAACCTAGGGGGTCTCCCCTCCCCCACACATTATTTCACCCACATTTTTTTTTTCCTGAAACATCAGTGTAGACACTTTACTTAGATTCAATGTCCTTTCAATGTATATATAATCACTTTTGTGTATTTATTTTAATGTGGACACCTAAATGTCTTTGACCCTTAGTAATTTTATTGTTTGAGATGATATAAACCCTCTAAAAATAAGAGCTGGAAATAAGATCGTTGTTTAGATTTATCAATATTTTTCTTTATTCTCTCATGTTTTCAGCTTGTCTGTCTGTTCCTGTCATCAGCAGTAACTCTTCACAATGTTCTTTATCATCATCATCATCCTCATCTTCATAGGAGAATTGTTGTTTGTTGTTTTGTTTGGTGGTTGTTGTTAGTGAGACTCTCTCCTGGTACAAAGGAAACAGTTTTTATTGTCCAGCATCAGTGTGTCTGATCTCAGCATCAGTCTCTCTCTACCTCTGGAGGTGGAATATCAGGATAAAAACAGCTACAGCTGTGTGCTCAACAATCCCATCAGCAACCAGACTCAACATCTGGACATCACTCAGCACTGTCACACATGTTCAGGTACAGCAGAGCTGATATATGTGTTTATTTACTGAGCTGATCTCTGTCTTCAGTTGTAGATCAGACTGATTCAATCACTTACACTCATGACTGTCTCTCTTTTGCTCTTCATCAGTTCCTCCAGTCTCTGTATCTCTGATAGTGCTGATCTCTGCTGCTGCTGGATCTCTGCTGATTATAGCTGCAGTCGGGATCTTCTGCATCTGCAGGAAATGTAAAAAAAAATAGCTCAGGAGATCATAAAATTAATGAATATGATGAAATATTTATCTATTTATAAGGCACAAATTCCATTATAATATTGACAGCTGGGTTGTTTTAACACGTGTGTGTTGTTTCATTGTTAATGCAGGTCAGACAAAAAGGAAAGACAGGACTCATTCAGGACTGTTTAAATCATCATCGAAAAAAGGTAAGAAGTTACAAGTAGTTGTTGCAGTCAGTTAGTCTGTTACTCGTTTGTACAGTATAGTTCTTATTAATTGATGCTACTTTCAAATTTTGAATTATATTTCAAAGCTTTTTTTTATTTTTATTTTTTTTTGAGTAGACATTTTTATGAAATTATTTTACAGAAGCTTTAGTAAGGTCTTGTATAGCCTGCATATTCACTCGGAGTGAATCTGAAGCAAAATTCTATTATAACTTTTTAAATGGTGTTAAACGGTTGCTCTTGATTTAATGTATATTTTTCCTTGCAGAAATCAAAGGATGAACATGTGTATGAAAATATCTCCCCAAAGCGATGATCAAATACAGAATCTACTGGAATAAAATAAATGTCCTGACTCCACCTGTTTAGGTTACATTTAATCTCTACCAGTCGTGCGTTGTTTTGATTTTCGTCATTGTTACATCATTCAAAAACACATCCAATCTCATTGTTATGTCTTGAATTTTTGCTGCTGTTTAATTTAGTGGTTTACAAATAGAATAGCATTCAGAAACTCAACTAATTTTTTTTTATTTTCTATCTTAACATGCATGAAACTTGCATGCCTATTAAATACTGATTCCACCCTTTACTGCTCTCTGTTAATAATAATAATAATAATAATAATAATATTAATATCGATTGCATACAGTTTGTATAAGATAAGGGCTGCTGGATATTTTGGCAAATCCAGCAAAATCACATCATCGCTCTCTGATGTCGAAAGAGGAAAATAACACATCTCTAATAATAGCGCTACTTTTACCCGACACAGCACGCTATAAATAGATGCTTCTTGCTTTAAGAAGGTCGACATCTTTCCAGTGACGCAGAGCGCGCAATCAGACACGTCACATCAGCAATGTTTCTTATTTTGTGTGGTTATTTTCTTGGGATAGGTTATGTTTGGGTAATAATGGTTTGGGTGTTTTTGTTTTGATTTCAGAATTCTAAAGTCTGGTCTCTGCCCGGTAATGAGATACTCAAATGATACTCGAAGTGTACTCAAAGATGCCTTATAATTTTAATACATTTATATTATGCATCCTCGTATGGATAGAAAATTGTTATATTACAAAATACTATCTATAACCAAAGACACAAATTCAGATAGGCTTCTCAGGGGTTACTCAACATGTTTTATGACAAGTTTCAAAAATAACGAATGAAATAATGATAGAAAAAAAAAAAACTCTCTTCTGTATTAGAAAAATAAATAAATAATAAATATGGGGTGATGGGCGATGAGTCAGTGTCTATTTAAGTTTTTTACCTGATCTCAGACCAGTTTTATAAATTTCTAGGCATTTAATTAATGACACATTTTTATAATAAAAAGCAAGAGCTGTAGTTTAGAGCTGTAGTCACCTATTGGTCTGATTACCCAAGCTCTCATTAAAACAAACGAAACAAGTCCTACAATTTAATAAAATAACACACGGAAGACTATCTATCTATCTATCTATCTATCTATCTATATATATGTATGTGTATATATATATATATATAGATAGATAGATAGATAGATAGATAGATAGATAGATAGATATTTAATGGTATTAGATGATTTGTTATTTGCATTTAATATATTACAGCTTTATGATATAAGCTATAATTTCAGTTGCAATTACATTTTAGGCAATGTAGTTTTATTTTTATTTATATATATATATATATTTTTTTTTTTTTTTTTTGTAATAACAACTCATCAGCAGTCCTCAGCTGGACACCTTTTGAGTAGAAATGCATATTGCAGTTTTTTTTTTGTTTGTTGTTGTTGTTGCAAATAAAACCCATAGTCCATAACTACTGTGGTTTTGAGTTATTTTAATATATAAATTCAATTAAATCATCAAACATTCATATGACTTGACAGTGACTTGCTTGCCTCAAGCTATGACTTGACTTGACTTGCTTGACAAGTTTTTGAAAGAGTATATCCACAATACAATAGCAAAATATATAAATATGTATAGTATTTTTATGTTACATTATTAATCAGTGTCTAGTACACCTTCCTAAGGAAAGGATGGACCAGGAGACATTGCAATTACTAAATGATATTTAGACAGACTTCCAAATCTATACTTGTGTACTTATTATTTCAGATATTTTGCCTGTAATGTAAATAAACATGCAAATAAAGTCTTTTTCATAAAGGGTTTATGTTGCTGCTGATTGGGCTGACATTTTTGTGTCTTGAACTTTTTTTTTTTTTTTGGTTGTTTTTTTTAATGTCTTACCATTTCCAGGAAACGTTCAAACCGGAAACCGTATAGCAAAACATTGTGCATCAGTTAGAGCTTGAACTTGCTTGGAATTCATAGATTTTGATGAATACTAAGCCTCTGTACTTCCCTACTTCCGATTTCTCCTATTATGGGGACAGGAGTCTTGTCAGTCAATAAATGGGAAAACAAAGTAACTGGCATTATTTTTTGAAAAAGTAACTCAGCTATTTACTTGTAAATTAAAAAGTAATGCGTTACTTTACTGGTTACTTGAAAAAAAAAAGTAATCTGATTACATAACTCGCCTTACTAGCAATGCATTACCTCCAACACTGCTTTTTGTGATTAAGTTTGTTGTGATTCAGAGTTTTGGTTTTTAAATTTAAATCTTTTTCGACAATTACATTTCCACACCTTCCAAGGATTCGTTTCGCACACTAAATCTTTAATTCAGATGATTTGTACTGAATGTTTATAACCTGCAATTTTGTACGCACATATCGGGATTTATAACTTTATAAACTTAGCGTAAATATGTACGCATCTTACGGACATTCTAGACCATGCGTACGCACTCTTTTTTTTCTGGCGTGAAGAAAAGTAATGAAGTAAGGAATGGTTTTAAAATCTATTTTCATTTCATTATACACATTTACATTCAATATTCCACTTTCATTAATGGAGATAAGCACTAGATAAGCAAATACAATAAAGCCATTACGCAGAAGTTTAATTATATTTATTTGGATTTGGATGTGGTTGATCTCTTTTCCTGTGGTATGCTGTTTTAATGACAGCGAGGAGTGCTATAGATGCACAATAATTCATCTTTAAACTAAACTGCAGATCTCATGCTATGCGACAATATTTTAGTGAGAACGATGATCAATGATGTGCACTTACTTCGATATTATGGTGGACACTGCTGGATTCAGCGGTCCAACGGTCCAACGGTCCATTGTCCGGATTGGATAGGTCCAGTGATAATAGCTTACTGTACAACCGCAGCTGCACGGAGGTGTTGTGTGAAGTCATCTCTACAACATTATGAAAAATGCCACTGTATCTGAATACAACTTGAAGAAAATGGCAATTTGTCACATGGTTTGGAATATGGATAGAAATGATATGCAGATGAGGTTATTCATAGTAAAACTAGTCGTTGCAAGGTCCATATATAGTGATTTCGGGGAGGAGTCGGGGTGGAGAAGCACGAATGCACAATCTTCCCCTGATTGGGATTTAAAAATGGATTTTTCCGCAGGTTCTGGTGTATGCATTGTTTTATAAATCTGAAAACTTTTGTGCGTATGCAAAATCTTGCTTTTGTGCATACGTACACTTTTAGGATGAAATCTACTGAGAGTTTTATAAATGAGACCCCTGGTTATTGTGGAGATGGTAAATCACACCAGCAAAAAAAAAAAAAAACAACAACACGTTACTTCAATAAGAGTTAAAGACAGACCTGAAGCTGTATTGATAAATACATTAAATTATTATTATTATTATTAATGTAAAAAAAACACGTTAAAAAAATTTAAATGTAATTAAAAAATGTATGTATATATATATATATATATATATATATATATATATATATATATATATATATATATATATATATTAATTTTATTATTATTATTATTTATAGATTGACAGATAATCGGTTTTACCAATATCTTTGTCTCATATTTACACCCATCTGTCGTCATCATTTTCATTCACTATAGTGGCGCCATCTAGTGGGTTTTAAATATCAACAGATAAAACAGCTGGTGTGTTTTTATCATCAGCTGATATAACAGGTTATTTTTTTTTTTTTGTGGTTTGTAAATTGTGTGTTTTTGTTGTGGATGTGATGGTGTTTTGTTTGATGTTTTTTTGGTTTTAATATTGATTCTAAGCTCACTTTTTATTTAAGGCTACTGCTTTGATTTTAAACAGCTTTACCATTTCTCAAAGGAAAATACTGTGAATTACTAAATTATATGAGTCTAATGGATAATCTTGTGCAATTTAATGAGCATCATATTTTCAATAGACTCTACTTTTTCATATATATAATCATCTCTTCATCTCCATCTTTCTGCTCTTCCTTGGCTTCCTCAGGTTGATAGTTTGGGTACCAGACAAAATACAATTTTGGATAGGCTATCAAATAAACCTCTACTGACAATTTTTGGATATACTGTATGCATGAATATCAACAGATGTCTTCTGACGGAATCTGGTCAACACACAGAATCCAATATTCCTGAGGATGAGATTCCATCTAACAGAGCCCAAGACTCCATCATGGCTCTGTGATCCCTCAAGCTTCAGCTGCGGCTGTACTTGGGCCCGTCACCCCACTGGCTCCAATGCTTCTACATTCCTCTGCCTGAAGCAGATGAAACCACATGTCTGTAGAGCAGCGACCACAACAGGTTTCAGTTTGACTCTGAAGCTGAACTTAAAAACCTGGTACTTGAGGAGGAGGCAGATGAATTTATGAAAGTGAAGGGAAAGTCATGACATTTGCCCAAGTATGTTAACCCATACTCAGAATTGGTGCCTCCGCGTTTAACCCAACCAAGTGCACACACACAGCAGTGAGAAATATACAGACTGTGAACACACACCCAGAGCAGTGGACAGCTACTGTATATGGTTGAGCAACTGGGGGTTCAGTGCATTGCTCAAGGGCACTTCAGCCATAGGTATTGATGGTGGAAGAGAGCACTGTTTATTCACTCCCCACCCTCCTGCCAGCATTGAGACTTGAACCTGCAACCTTGTGGTTACAAGTCCAACTCTCTAACCATTAGGCCACAGCTGCCACAGCCTATGCACTTTGCAGTCGGCTTTATTCTATGTACTTTGTTTGTTTGTTTGTTTTTTTCCATTCACCAAGATTAGTATAAATATATAATTTAAAAATCAGTAGGCTTTAAAAATTATTTGTTAATTAATGTTTTCCAATGCTTTCATTGACCAAATTGTATTTAAAAAAAAAAAAAAAAAATTGATTTTGATGGCTGCAAAATTGAGACCATTAAATGTTCATCAACATTTAACACAATTTTCTTTAATAATTTAACACAATCAGACAGCTACACTCTCAGGAAAGGCACGTAAACTGTTATTGGGACCTATACCTATTATTTTTCTTTAATACTAATATCCACCCTTAGGGGGTTATTAATATACTTTTTTGAAAGTGTGCCGCCCCAGTTACAGCCTTTTTGTAGTTTTTTTTTTTTTTTTTTAAGAGTGCACCTTACAGAAAGCAAGTTAAATGACAAAAATAAAGAATGTTTGCCCATTAAGAACAGTCATTAAGTTTTAATAACAGCCAGATGAACTGTAAAATTATATCATGCAAATGCAGCGTGTGAACTATAGGAGGTTCAAACTCTGTCGTGGGAGGATTCACACATTTACAGTTCTGCTGTTGGTTTAGCAGGTAGTTTTATTAGCTCAGACACTGAACAACTGCAGAAAATGTTGCACATGCTTGTTTTGTTCTGTTTGTGCTGGTGCTTCCAGATTGGTAAGTTATAAAACATTTTTAAGGCTTAATTTTCCCCAATTAAGAGTTATAAAAGGTGCTGCTACTGTTGAAAGTTTTTTTTTCATCTACTGCTCTCTGTATCATGAATATTGTGAAATCTACTAACTTTAGTCTCTGTTCATAGTTTTACATTGAAATTTCCAGGTCTAAAGTTCATGAAAATAAATCTCATTTATTTATAAACTGTATCGAAATTATCCAGCACAATTAAAACTGTGCTTTTATTCTGCAATAAATGATAACTTTATACATCGATTTTCTTTTTCAGAAGATAACTTTAAAACAAATTAAAGATTAAGTTAAATTTATGATGTGTTGCACCAGAAGGACTAAGCTTAAATCAAGGTTTAGTTAATAACGTTGAAACTGAAATATGCAGACTTGCATTTAAACCATCATTTTGATCACAATGTTCATTTACATTTAAGATAAATTATCTTTAAACTCATCAATGAAGTCACATGACTGCAAAAGTTGTTGCTATTTTTGGAAACCTGTTTGCTTTGAGTTCATATCTGGAATTAATGCATTAATGTTTTTTATATATTAAATAGCCTTGAAAATTTAGTATGCAAATCCAATGTATTATTTGTATTATTAATTCATTTATTTTTCTCATTAGTCTACACTCCGTACCTCATAATGACAAAGTGAAAACAGAAATTTTAGACTTGCAATTTTGCTCAGGTGCCTCCCATTTCTCTTGATCATTGCTGAGCTGTTTCTATATGTTTTTTTTAATTCTTGGATGTTTTAAATCTGTGATAAATTTAAATTAAGAAAGGCACACACCTCTCAATAAAAGGCCTCATGGCTGACAATGCATTTTAAGGCAAGGCAAGTTTTTTTTTTTTTTTTTTTTTTTTTTTTTTTAATATATATATATATATATATATATATATATAATTATATATATATATATATAGCACATATCATACACAATGGTAATTCAAAGTGCTTTACCTAAAATAAAATAAAATGATAATAAAAATAATGATAATCAATAAAACAATAAAACAGAATTTAAAATCTTTGAAACTGATTTAAAATTTGTAGTGAATTTAAAAATCATCATTAAAGTTGATGATATAAAATATAGTGCAATCAGTTCGGACTTTGCACAGTGCTCATTCAATAAATGCACAGCTAAATAGTTGAGTTTTGAGTCTGCATTTTAATGTGACTAATGTTTTAGTACATCTGGGGGCTATTTCACAGAATCACACCAAGATTCCTGACTTAATTTGTAGTTGTTAGACCCGTAGAGTCAAGGTATGCATTCACCTTGAGAACTTCATCTTTGTTTCCAAATGCAATGACTTCAGGTTTTTCCTTGTTTAACTGAAGAAAGTTCTGGCACATCTAACTGTTCATTTCATCAATTCATTTGCAGAGGGAATCAAATGGGGCTGTAGTCATTTGGCGTTAAGACTAGGTAAATCGGGTATCATCAGCATAGCTGTGATAGGCAATTTGGCTATTTCTAATTATTTGACTTTGTGGGAGCATATACAGGCTAAACAAGAGCGGTGCCAGAATTGAGCCTTGTGGGACTCCGCATGTCATGGATGTCCACTAAGACTTATGCTTTCCTATACTCACATAATAACCTCTCCCTTCTAAGTATGACCTGAATTCACTTTGATTACCAGTCTCTGAATGTTATGTTATGATCGACAGTGTCAAACACATCTCTGAGATCTAGTAGTACCAACACTGATATTTTGCCAGAATCAGAATTTAAGCGAATAACATTTATTATCTTAATGAGCGCTGTCTGCTGTGATGCGGTCGGAAACCAGATTGAAAATTGTCCAGGTATCCATTTGAGTTTAAGTATTTGTTCAGCTGATTAAAGACTACATTTTCAATAATCTTGCCTATAAAATGAATATTTTATTAAAAGGAAGACTTGCTCAATATGGTGTTATCAAGATTGCTCTTTTTCAGAAGGGGTTTAACAACTGCAGTTTTCAGGGAGTTTGGAAAAGTCCCAGAAAGAAGTGAGGCTAGAAGATAGAAGGCTGACAATTTAATGTGCTGTATCATTTCTTCCAAAATTTTGCTATCAGTTTCTTCAAAAGCAGACATACTATTTTCTGTTTGATATTGCTGTCGAATCTGTCTGACCTCTGCATAACTTGGGGATGTGCTTATCGCCTTCCTGATATTATTGAAATTCTCAGAAAAGAAGGAAGCAAACTCATTGCATTTGTCTAGAGAGCATGTCACTGGGAATCTGACTTGGGGGGTTTTGGGTCTCTCAGCAGTAGCAAAAAGAGTGCAAGTGTTGTTTAAGTTACTGTTTATAAGGTTTGAGAAGAAAGTCTGTCTAGCTGTGGCTAGTTTCACATTAAAAGCATGAAGACTGTCTTTATAGATGCTATAGTGCATTTCAAGTTTCGTCTTCTGCCACATCCACTCAGATTTTCAGCATTGTCTTTTCATACTCTGTACTGCTGTTGTTTTTCTTCAAGCTGATTTCTGTCTGCCAGTCTTCTTGCTGACTTTCACAGGAGCAATGTCATCAATAACATGTTTAACTTTTGAGTTAAAGGAATCAAGGAGAAGATCAACAGAGTCTGCAGAAATGCTTGGGTGTTAGAAATTTAGCCTCCATAAATAGCACACTAGTGTTTTCGTTAATACATCTCCTTCTGACAGAGACAGATCTAGATTCAGTGGTAGCAGAGATCAATATATCAAAGAAAATACAGAAGTGATCAGATCCAAGTGCTACAACCTTAATAACAATAGATTAAATGTTAAACCTTTGTGTGTGGGTCCATGCACATGCTGAACCGTGTCAAAAGGGTTTAAAACAGTTATAATTTTTTTTCTTTCTTTTTTTCTGCATTATCTATGTGAATAATAAAATCATCCCCTGCAATAGCAAAACAGTCAAACTCTGAAGAAATCATTAATAGCATTTCTGCGAACTCTTCAACAAAGGCTGGAGAATATTTTGGAGGCCTGTAAATAATGATAAACAGAATGCGTGGCGTACCTTTCAACACAATACCTAGATATTCAAAAGACAAGTACTGACCAAATGAAACTTGCTTGCATTGATAGACATCTTTAAATAGAGAAGCTACATCTTCACGTCTCCGAACAGTCCTGCAGACACTTATAAAATTAAAGTTAGGAGGGGTTGTTTCATTGATGACTGTTGCACTGCAGCTGTCTTCTAGCCATGTTTCATTTAGAAACATAAAATCCAGGTTGTTTGTGTTTAAGTCAGTGATTAGAAATGATTTATTTTTTAGTGAGCGAATGTTTAAAAATGCTAACTTGATGGCAATGCATTTTGTTTTAACAGCAATATTAGTTGCTGAATATGTTGTCCTGGCTTCCATGGCTGTTTACCAGAAAGTCGTCCTTGGTGCTGAGTCTTGGAGCTGTTCTGATACGTCACAGTCTGTCTGTGATGAGCTCTGTGGGTAGGGCACAACTGTGACGTTGTCCACGAGCAGTGCTTGTTGTGACTGCGTGGTGTTATCGGTGTGCTTGTGGGGATGTGTCAACCACATGATGACTCGGAAGCTGATATGAAGTCCTGTTGTCACTCATACTCCGTCCAGGTGTGTGTCTGCCATACAGGTTGAGTAGTTTGGCACACACTACTGAAGGATAATGGAGGGAGAAGTAGATATCATTATAAGACAATGACGTCCTTACATTAGAAAATACATTCAACTTCATTTACATAATTGCAAGACAAAAGTCACTGCATTTAGACCTTCAGGTCAAGAACATGTCAAAGTGAATGTGGTGTTAAATTTAGTAATTTTTACATTTAGCATTACAATAAAATGAGTAACAAGGGTGTTTTGAGTGTCAGTCAGCATTGTTTTTTTTGGTGTGTTCTGCACTGTTGATTCTAGTCAGATGCCGCCAGCGTTTTTTCATCATGTCGAATCGTCGGCAAGAAAAGAGAACTCAGATTGGATATTAAGTTTTGCAAATGAGCGCAAGAAAAAAAAGCAAAACAAAAAAAACAAAAAAAAAAACTGACGAAAGCAAACCAAAGACGGAGTAAAGTGGGAATGCTCAGAAACTTGTTGTCATTCTATCCATTTCTTTCTTTATAAAACCATAGGAAGAAGATCAAGGGCTGACAATGCCAGTGCCATTTGCAACTCAGCAGACAAGACTGAAAAAAGCACTGCTTACTTTGTATATCCACAGTTCTAGTTCTCCTGGTTTGTTTGATTTTTTTGCAGAAGAAAGAATACTGCTGCCTGCTGGTGTTATGGTTTTTTTTTTTTATCAAAGTGGTGAGGATAATAGATGGTAGTTGGTCGTCTGTTGTATTTTATGTGTTTTGTTGTGGTGGTTTTAGTTTTTGCCCTGACGCAGATGATGTGTCAGGCAATGCCACAGTCTGCTTTTGTATTAATGCTAGTTTCTTGGCATTGGTTTGGTGTGTCCATACCCCAAAACAGAGTGAAATGTGACACAACTGATTCAAAAAAGGAATGATAGCCAGCTGCGTGGAAAGCTGTGTAAGAGTTCAGACAAAGCGTTTGTGTACATAATTGAGTACATGTTGCTATTTATTTACTCAGGATTTTTTTTTTTTAACTTATTTATGAATGTGGTTGTTTATAGTCCGTGACACACCAAGTCGACGTCAAAGAACAAGTGGTGACCATGTTGTTGCTTTGTGTCAGCTACATCTCAGCCAAAAAGCATTGCTTGAAAACACATTAAGGACTACAGGTGGGTATTCCAAAAAGCAGGTTATGTGACATACCCGGGTATGTTTGAGGATAAGCGATCGGTAAATCTCATCATTAGCAATAATTAGCATCAAACAAACAATATAATTCATATTCTCAAGGATTAAAGATTAAACAAACAAACAAAAAAAGATTGCACAACCATCAGTTAGGTGGTGATATGCACCAAGCATGTAAACGATCATTGAACAAAAGAAGAAGAAAGAAACAGCATGCCGTTTTTCTTAGCATCCATTTCCATAGTGACTTGTCGATTCATCGCTCTGTTGAGAATGTCTTGAGTCTTAATCAGGAACATAACTACAGTATGAGTTGAAAGAACTTACTCCCGGATGCATTTTTGGAACCACATACCTCAAGTAAGCAAGGTTTGGGGTTAATCAACCAAAAGTTCAGGGTTTAGCTGACGGTAAGTTAACTGTGCTTTCTGGAATACACCCCAGGTTACTGTCAACAAGCATGCACCTGCATATAAGGAAATAACAGTCTATATCAGCAGATATCAATAGTCAATATTCTTCATTCAAAAAGGGGAACTGAAACTAGGACTGCAGATATACAAACAGTAACCATAGCAGCACTTGCTTACCATTATTTTTAGGGCTGCGATGTCGGGCCATTTTTGAGCATCTGTCGTGCTGGTTTTTGTGGCATGTTCCACGTCAGCTCTTGTCGTTTTCACATTGTGCTCAAAACAGACACATCATCACGGCCCTAAAAATGCCCTAATGGGTTTGAACCCAATGTTTTATCAAAACCACCTAAAGCTACAGTAGCAGCCAACAAAAAATCTGGTATATTATTTAGCATATTGTTGAGCTGTCAATCTTTGAATGCTGTCAATGACACGTGATAGGTAAGAGTCTAGTTTAACTGCTTACACCGATTTGACTGTTTATTAATTGTTTCTTATTGCACTGTATATCTGTTTTGTGAAGGAATCAACTGTGAGAAGATCCTTCACCTACAGATTAAACGCACACTCTTCTAAATCCCTCAAGAAATCCGACCACAGCAGGTTTCAGTTTGACTCTGAAAATGAGCTGAGAAGATGTCACAATTGTGAGATGGCAGACATTATTAACTTATTGCAGACTTCTCACTGAATAATTGAAGAAAATTTTTCAAGCGTTTGTTTTGTTTTGTTTGTGCTGGTGGCGTTTGAATGGTAAGTTATTTATATTTCATATATATATATATTGTTTTTTTTTGTTTGTTTTTTATTGGTTTGTTTTTTTTTGTTTTTGTTGGATTAATTAGGAGTCGTTTACAAGGCAGAGAGCTGAAACCATTCATTTGCACACAAGATAAAGATCATTAGCAATTCATAGATTTCACATCTGAAAGAGAGGCATTCGCGTGTTTTCTGAGCATACGTTCATTCTATGAATCACACATTCGCATATCTGAGAGATGATCATAAGATCAATTTTAGGATGGTTTCTGCTCAAAATTTAAAAAATGAGGAGATAGCGGGAATTAATACAATTTTTCTGACTTTTTACACAATTTAATCTGTGGAAACTGGTTATTTTGTTTAAAGTTCTTATTTTTTAGTACTGAACTTCGGAAGCAACAGTATAAATATTTACATTTCTAGACAAAGTATGAGCAATTTACCCCGACCATCTTGTGGAAAAGTTTACACCCCCAACTCTAAATGCAGTGTGTTGTAGGGGTGGGCCGATCGATTGTTCTGCACTTATAAAAATATCGATCCTAACCAGCAATATTATTTCTTTAGCACATACTTCAGAATGTATCAAAAGTGACAGCAAAGGCTTTTACATTGTTACCAAAAAAAATAAATAAAAAAACTCTTTGTTTTAACTAAATAATTCTGGGGGGAGGGAGGCGGGGGAGATAAATATATAATATAAAAAATATCACAGTTTTCACAAAGAAAAAAATTAAGCAGGACAACTGTTTCCTGAGAATCAAATAAGCATATTAAAATGATTTCTGAAGGATCATGTGACACTAAAGACTTGAGTATTGATGCTGAAAAAGGCATTTTAACATATATTCACATAGAGAGAGAGAGAAAAAAAGCCTAATTTAAATTGTAATTATATTTAACAATATCACTGTTGTTATTGTATTTTTAATCAGCCTGGGTGAGCAGAAGTGACTCCTTTCAAAAAAATAAATCTTTCCAACCTCAAACTTTTGTATAATGTTCATTATAAATAGTTTGGTTTGTGCAAATAAATGTATTTAAATTGATTGTTATAGTTCAAATGGACCATGTAATGTTTTGTAGTTGTTAATAAAGCTGTCAGAAAAAAAAATGTGCAAAAGTTTTACCTTTAGATGTACAACAGCCCATCTCTGGCAGCCCTTTACAAAAATTAACCATGGTTTTACTACAATAACCACAGTTTAACTGTAGTATTTGTTTACTATACTATGTGTTACCACTACAGGAACCATATTTTAAACATAGAATAAAAACACAGGACTGGATGTTAGAAGCTGTCTCTTCTGCCACTAGGTGGCACTTTCTCAACTTTTTTTACCTTGTTGCTAGGAGTGGCAGACAGTCAACTGGTAGGGATTTTCAGAATCGTATGTGAGATAAATCTTGGTCAGGGCGCCATTTCAGATCAAAAAAGCACAAGCCACATCATCAGTAGTGTACCCATGTATTGTTGGGTGTTTCAACCCCCCACAAGGGTGGACCACTGCAGGATGATCAGACCTCAGCTTGTGTCATGTGCTATACACCCCCCCCCCCCCAAAAAAAAAAAAAAAAAGTGACGTGACATACAGCCAAGTATGGTGACCCATACTCAGAATTCGTGCTCTGCATTTAACCCATCCAAAGTGCACACACACAACAGTGAACACACACACACTGTGAAGACTCCCGGAGCAGTGGGCAGCCATTTATGCCGCGGCACCCGGGGAGCAGTTGGGGTTCGGTGCCTTGCTCAAGGGCACCTCAGTCGTGGTGGGGCCAGCCTGAGACTCGAACCCATAACCTTAGGGTTAGGAATCAAACTCTCTAACCACTAGGCCACGACTTCCCCCAAAACTGAATCAAACTCTCTAGTCTGTAGTTGACGATTTTTCTTGAGTGATTCATGTTGCTTTACATGGGGCCCAGCATGGATCATTTGGCTGACAGTTAAATTTTTGGCTGTTGGAGATTGTCTGTTTGCACTTTATATTAATGGGTTTGGCTGGTTGTCCTGATTCTGACTTGGTAGAAGTATTTTTGTGTGTTTCCTGCCCTTCTCTGACAAATATTGTTGTCTTCGGGTGATTGCTTGCCCTAGGTGGCTGGGAATTGGTCATGCTACACTCCAAAGCTGATACCAGGATCTTGAGGACCTGATTGTGTCTCCGGGTGTATCTCTGTTGTGTGAGGCTAGTATTGCAGACTGTCATGATTGTTTGAGAGTTGCTGGAGTTGGGCAGAGAGCATAGGCTGGATCCTCGAAGTACCACTGTTGGCGATTCATTGATGATGGAAGCATGTCATACATTGTCAGACCTAAACTTGTTTGCTTGCATTTCCCATAGCCCCCACTAGCTGAACTTTCTCCTCTCCACAACTTCCCACCACATCCATTACACATACATTAACTTCATACAACAATCCCTTGCTTACCACTGTAAACAAAGCAATGCTGCTTTAATAGCTTTTATACAAAAGAAGAAAAGAAAATGTCATCAAAGCTTTTCTGAAGACAGACAGTTCCCTTCAGCGATACATCCATACAATCCCCCACCCTCAATTCAATATTTTGGATTATCTTCTAATAATATCCTGTTTATAGAGTTTATAATATTTCCACATATTTACAGGCTGGAAGCAATACAATTACAAACCTGAGACGCTCTGAGAAGTGATCAAATATGAGCTAGGTGATGTTTATGGACTTTATAATATTTGAGAATAGTTGTGGTATGGGATAGTTTATAGATTGTGACCTTATATATGTATTAGTTTACAAATACTTCTGTAGTAACTAAGTACTAAAGTAATATAAATTCATTAGTCAAACACATCTCCTGATCTAAATGTCCCATATTTAAGAAGGTCAGGCTGTTGAAATTATGCAGGTGAAATCAGCTTTTGATGTTGAAATTGACTTTGTAGCTTCATACATTTTTTGTACTCTAGCTGGTAGATAACATTAAACAAACATTATATTAATAAAGTTTTATCACCTTTGAATTCATTTTGCATATCTGCGGCTGTTCTGAATGTTTTATTTACAATTAGTCACAAACAACAGCTGATTTCAGGCTTTGTTAACCATCAGAAACCTCAAATCTGTTTTATTTATCAGGTGTGTTTTGTGAGTCATTGTCAGTGAAGGAAGGAGACTCTGTTACTTTACAACTCTGGTGTTTACTGAAAATACATGAGGGACAGGTGTTACTGAAATACATGAGGATGACGATATACTGTGGAAATTTGAAGCTGGAAAATCTCAACTAGCTAAAATAAAGAAAAAGAAACAAATCTTCTCCACATATGATGGTCCTGATGGGACAATCAAACTGGATCTCTGACCATCACAAACATCACAACTCAACATGCTGGACATTATCAACTAGAGATGAGTGGAGCAAAAAAATCATCAAAAACTTTCAGTCTTTTTGTCTATGGTGAGTAGTCCAAACATTCAGTGTTTATCAACTAGAGATAAGTGGAGCGAAAATATTAAATATATAAATAAATATTCAGTACAAGTTTAGCTCCATCAACAGCATTTGTGACGTAATGTTAATAAAGGATGGACAGTCTGATGATTTCATATCATGATCGATCTTGAAGACATCAATAATTTATGATTTATGATTAATGATTAATGAATTTATGAATAAAATAAAGTCTGTGGTAAACATAACTTGACAATACTTTTACATTTTGTTCTACAATGTAAACTGCACACACACAGCTCACACAAACGTTTTCAAAAATGAACATAAATGCTTCAAAATTTGTATTTTGGGCATGGATGTGTGTAATTTACATTGCACAACAAAACGTAAACGTTAATCGTAAAAGTTATGTTTACCACAGGCTTAATTCTACTCATTAATTGGGAAAAACAACAACAACAACAAAACAACACATTATAAAACCCCACAGGAAAATCTCGAAGGAACCCGTGGCGAATTACTCCTCCAGGTTCTGATGCCATAGTTCCCCCACTTTATTTCCAACAGAAACAGAATATTGAGTAGAGGGCGGGGTTTAATTTCTGCGCTCCTCCTCTCATCTTTCGCTCGCAGCAAACTAACCGCTGGAGGGGCCTGGTTAACCATATTCTGCCCAAGCCATCAAACTGACTTCATCAGAGAAGGAATGCCATTTCAGAGCAGAAACAAATGATCAGATTTTAATTAAAGATTACCTAGACAAACAATTTTTTTTTGTTTTTTATTTTTTACTTTACCATTCATGGATTATTCGTTCACTTTAAGACTAGCAGTGTGTGCTAACAAAATAAATATTGTACATTTTGATTTCATGCTGACATTAAAGTCCAATAACATCCAAATTGGCTAAAAGCCCATATTAACCGGGGGTCTTGAGCCCCTGCCCCATTAATTGCTGATGCTGAAATGCCCCTTTGGTACGATCTAGGCGCCCCTGATTTCAACCTACGGGGTCTCCCCTTCCCCACAGATTATTTCAACCACATTTTGTTTTCTTAAAATATATTTGAAACATCAGCGTAGACACTTTACTTAGATTTAATGTGCTTAAAATCACTTTTGATGTGGACACTTAAATGTCTTTGACACTTAGTAATTTTGTTGTTTGAGATGATATAAACCCTCTAAAAATAAGAGCTGGAAATAGGATTGTTGTTTAGATTTATCAATATTTTTCTTTACTCTCTCATGTTTTCAGCTCGTCTTCCTGTTCCTGTCATCAGCAGTAACTCTTCACAATGTTCATCATCATCATCTTCGTCATCATCGTCATCATCATCACAGCTGAATTGTTCATTGTTGTGTTCAGTGGTGAATGTGGGTCATGTGACTCTCTCCTGGTACAAAGGAAACAGTTTATTGTCCAGCATCAGTGTGTCTGATCTCAGCATCAGTCTCTCTCTACCTCTGGAGGTGGAATATCAGGATAAAAACAGCTACAGCTGTGTGATCAACAATCCCATCAGCAACCAGACAACACATCTGGACATCACTCAACTCTGTCACACATGTTCAGGTACAGCAGCACTGGTATAATGTGTGTTTATTTACTGATCTGATCTCTGTATTCTGTTGTAGATCAGACTGATTCAATCACTTACACTCATGACTGTCTCTCTTTTGCTCTTCATCAGTTCCTCCAGTCTCTGTATCTCTGATAGTGCTGATCTCTGCTGCTGCTGGATCTCTGTTGATTATAGCTGCAGTCGGGATCTTCTGCATCTGCAGGAAATGTAAAAAAATAGCCTAGGATATCATACAATTATTGAATATGATGAAATATTTATCTATTTATAAGGCACAAATTTCATTATAATATTGACAGCTTGGTAGTTTTAACATGTATGTGTTGTTTCATTGTTAATGCAGGTCAGACAAAAAGGAAAGACAGGACTCATTCAGGACTGTTTAAACAATAAGTTGTTGCAGTCAGTTAGTCTGTTACTCGTTTGTACGTTATAGTTCTTATTAATTGATGCTACTTTCAAATTTTCAATTATATTTTAAAGGTTTTTTTTTTTTTTTTTTTTTTTTTTTTTTTTTGAGTAGACATTTTTATGAAATTATTTTACGGAAGCTTTAGTAAGGTCTTGTATAGCCTGCATATTAAGTCTGAATGAATCTGAAGCAAAATTCTATTATAATTTGTAAAATGTTTTTAAATAGCTGCTCTTGATTTACTGTACATTTTTCCTTTTTTTTTTGATTTCAGAAATCAAAGAATGAGCATGTGTATGGAAATATTGTCCCAAAGCGATGATCAGATACAGCTCTGCAGGTCCTGACAAAATACATTTATTCTCTGCCAGAAGGTTTTTTTGTTGTTGTTGTTTGTTTGTTTGTTTGTTTTTCACACCCACTCTTTGTTTGTATTGTTATGCCTTGAATTTTTGCTGCTGTTAAATTTAGTGGTCCACCAATATAATAGCATTCAAAAACTCAACTAAAAGGTTTTTTTTTTTTTTTTTTTTTCCTAGCTTAAAATGCTGTTATCTGTTAATAAATAAATAAATAAATAATAGTAATATCAATTGCATATTAGGCCTACAGTGTTTCACACACGATAAGCGTTGCTGGATATTTTGTCAAATCCAGCACAATCACATCATCGCTCTCTGATGTCGAAAGAGGAAAATAACATATTTCTAATAATAGCGCTACTTTTACCCCAGACAGCGCGCTATAAATAGATGCTTCTTGCTTTATGAAGCCTCTATACCTTTCCAGTGACGCGGAGCGCGCAATCAGACACGTGATTTACGTCACGTCATAACAGTTTCGAAATTTCAGTGGTTCCCCGCTAGCGATGATCTCTGAGAACCCATGAGTAGGGTGACCATATTTTGATTACCGACAACCACACTCTGCACTCTGCCCGGCAATGAGATACTCAGATTCTCAGAGGTTACTCAACATGTTTTATTATGACAAGTTTCAAAAATAACGAATGAAATAGAAAAAAAATGTCTCTTCTGTATTAGAAAAATAAATAAATAATAAATATGGGGTGATAGGCCATGAGTCAGTGTCTATTTAAGGTTTGTACCTGATCTCAGACCAGTTTTATAAATTTCTTGGCATTTAATTAATGACACATTTTTATAATAAAAAGCAAGAGCTGTAGTTCAGAGCTGTAGTCACCTATTAGTCTGATTACCCAAGCTCTCATTAAAACAAACGAAACAAGTCCTACAGTTTAATAAAATAACACACGGAAGACTATATCTATGTATAGATAGATATTTAATGGTATTAGATGATTTGTTATTTGCATTTAATACATTACAGCTTTATGATATAAGCTATAATTTCAGTTACAATTACATTTTAGGCAATGTACTGTAGTTTTAATTTTTTTTTTTTTTTTTTTTTTTTTTTTTTTTTTAGATTTTTTTTGTATTTTTTTTTTTTTTTTCCTCAGCTGGACACCTTTTGAGTAGAAATGCATATTGCAGTTTTAAGTTGTTGCAAATAAAACCCATAGTCAATAACTACTGTGGTTTTGAGTTATTTTAATATATAAATTCAATTAAATCATCAAACATTCATATGACTTGACAGTGACTTGCTTGCCTCAAGCTATGACTTGACTTGACTTGCTTGACTTGATTCTCACAAAAAAATGGACTTAGACTTGCTTGAGACTTGAAGGTTAAGTCTTTTTCATAAAGGGTTTATGTTGCTGCTGATTGGGCTGACATTTTTGACACACCCACCAAACAAGAGAAAATGTATCTCAAACCCCGTTGCACACCATTTCCAGGAAACGTTCAAACCGGAAACCGTATAGCAAAACATTGTGCACCAGTTAGAGCTTGAACTTGCCCTAGGTGTTTTTATTTTAATTCATTTTGATGAATACTAAGCCAATGTACTTCACTACTTCCGATTTCTCCTATTATGGGGACAGGAGTCTTGTCAGTCAATAAATGGGAAAACAAAGTAACTGGCATTACTTTTTTGAAAAAGTAAGTCAGCTATTTACTTGTAAATTAAAAAGTAATGCGTTACTTTACTGGTTACTTGAAAAAAAAAAGTAATCTGATTACATAACTCGCCTTAGTAATGCGTTACCCCCAACACTGCTTTCGACAAATACATTTCCACACCTTTCAAAGATTTTTTTCGCACACTAAATCTTTGAACTAGCTGTTTTGTACTTAATGTATATAACCTGAGGTCTCATTTATAAACGTTGTGTAGGCACAAAATAGGCATAGAAATTGCGTACGCAATTTTGTACGCACATATCGGGATTTATAACTTTATAAACTTAGCGTAAATATGTACGCATCTTACGGACATTCTAGACCATGCATACGCACTCTTTTTTTCTGGCGTGAGAAAAGTAATGAATTAAGGAATGGTTTTAAAATCTATTTTTATTTCATTATACACATTTACATTAAATATTCCACTCTCATTAATGGAGATAAGCACTGCAAATACATACAGCCATTACGCAGAAGTTTAACAAAAATTATATGAATTTAGACATGGATGCGCTTGATCACTTTTCCTGTGGTATGCTGTTTAATGACAGCGAGGAGTGCTATAGATGCACAATAATTCATCTTTAAACTAAACTGCAGATCTCATGCTATGCAACAATATTTTAGTGAGAACGATGATCAATGATGTGCACTTACTTCGATATTATGGTGGGACACTGCTGGATTCAGCGGTCCAACGGTCCAACGGTCCATTGTCCGGTTTGGATAGGGTCCAGTGATAATAGCTTACTGTACAACCGCAGCTGCACTGAGGTGTTGTGTGAAGTCATCTCTACAACATTATGAAAAATGCCACTGTATCTGAATACAACTTTTTTTCTTTTTAAAATAGGCTACTTTGTCAGTGACTGGCCGAGTCAGGGAATTCTATTTATACTGCAATAAATATAGGCTAAAAATAACTAAAAGATGTTCACCTTATCAGCATAACTGCATAAATTAAATTTGATTTGAATGAAAACAATTGAAATACTATTTGGCCAGTGGAAAAGAATGAGACCAACTATATTCTAAAATATTTAGCTGAGAACTATTTTAAACAGTTTTGTTTTTAGGGAGTTTTATTTTTTATATATTTATGCTTAAACATAACAAGGAAATTTTTTAGTGATAACGATTGTGAATGGCAAAAATAGCATTTATAGTCCATATCTCATATTTCCTTAATGTCTTGCACCTTAAACAGTGTTAAATATGGTGTCACATGGATGGGAATATGCATAGAAATGATATGCAGATGAGGTTATTCATAGTAAAACTAGGCGTTGTAAGGTGCATATATATGGATTTCGGGGAGGAGTCGGGGTGGAGAAGCACGAATGCACAATCTTCCCCTGACTGGGATTTAAAAATGGATTTTTCCACAGGTTCTGGTGTATGCATTGTTTTAAAAATCTGAAAACTTTTGTGCATATGCAAAATCTAGCTTTTGTGCATACGTACACTTTTAGGATGAAATCTACAGAGAGTTTTATAAATGAGACCCCTGGTTATTGTGGAGATGGTAATCACACCAGCAAAAAAAAAAAAAAAAAAAAAAAAAACAACACGTTACTTCAATAAGAGTTAAAGACAGACCTGAAGCTGTATTGATAAATACATTAAATTATTATTATTATTATTATTATTAATGTAAAAAAATGTAAAATGTAATTAAAAATGTGCATATATATATATATATATATATATAATAATAATATTATTATTATTATTATAGATTGACAGATAATGGGTTTTACCAATATCTTTGTCTCATATTTACACCCATCTGTCGTCATCATTTTCATTCACTATAGTGGCGCCATCTAGTGGGTTTTAAATATCAATAAAACAGCATCACGGCCCAACACAGCAGCTGATTTTAAAAGTCACGTGACATAATATGTAATGTGAAAATTGTGTCACTTTCATGTGCATGTGAAGGTTACAGAAATGAACTCAGTTATGTTTAAATATTGATTCTAATCTCACTTTTTATTTTAGGCTACTGCTTTGATTTTAAACAGCTTTACCATTTCTCAAAGGAAAATACTGTGAATTACTAAATTATATGAGTCTAATGGATAATCTTGTGCAATTTAATGAACGTCATGTTTTCAGTAGACTCTACTTTGTCATATATATATAATCATCTCTTCATCTCCATCTTTCTGCTCTTCCTTGGCTTCCTCAGGTTGATAGAAGAGTAGTTTGGGTACAAGACAAAATACAATTTTGGATAGGCTATCAAACAAACCTCTACTGACAGTTTTTGGATATATGCATGAATACCAACAGATGTCTTCTGACGGAATCTGGTCAATACACAGAATCCGATATTCCTGAGGATGAGATCCCATCTAACAGAGCCCAAGACTCCATCATGGCTCTGTGATCCCTCGAGCTTCAGCTACAAGGTGGACCTCCAGTCCTGCGGCTGTACTTGGGCTCTGGTCCTTCATTCCTCTGATCCCACCTTGTCTAACAGAGCCCAAGACTCCATCATAAAGAAAGAAAGTTAGATATGATAATGTTGTTATTGTTTCTTCGTCAGTGTCAAGCAGTTGCTCATCTTGAGTTTTTGCAGTATTTATTGAGTCTTAATAGTAGCAGTAGCATAGTAGCAGGACAGGAGGAAACTATTCACCTACAAACTAAACACATGTGAAATAAATACCCTTTCTCATCTACAAGATGTTTGTCCACCCAGCAGATGAAACCACATATGTGTAGAGCAGCGACCACAGCAGGTTTCAGTTTGACTCAGAAGATGAACTTAAAAACCTGGTACTGTGAGGTGGCAGAAGGCTTTAAGAAAGTGACGTGAAAGTCATGACATTTGTCTGGTTTCTAGTCAAAATATCTTACAATTCTTAAATCAAGATACTTTTACTAGATAAGCCAAATGAGTTAAGATATTTAGTCTTGTTTTCAAGGGGGAAAAAAAAACTAAATTGTTTGTATTTTGATTAAAATACTTGTTTCTAGGGGAAGAACACTACATTAAAAATACTCTTTAACTTGGTGGTTTGGATTTGAGACATGAACACACACCCGGAGCAGTGGGCAGCTATATCCTGCGCCCGGGGAGCAACTGGGGGTTCAGTGCCTTGCTCAAGGGCACTTCAGCCATGGGTATTGAAGGTGGAAGTCAAGTAGTTCAGCAGTGCAACCCCCCCAAAAAAAAAAATCCCCCAAACCCCCCCCCCCCCCCCCCCCCAACTCCTACTAGCATCGAGACTCGAACCTGTGATAATGTGGTTACAAGTCCAATTCTCTAACCATTAGGCCTTGATTATCAAATTGCCAGAGTTTTGAGAATGCAGCGGACGTGGAGGACTATAATGTAACAAGAGCTCGTTCAAATACTGAGGTGCTAAACCATTCAGGGCTTTATAAGTAATAAGGAAAATTTAAAAAAAAATCTATACAATGTTTGATAGGGCCGTCGCCAGAACAAACCAAATGGGGGGGCATTTAATTTTCATAGGGGGGCACACTTTTTTAATGATCTGAGACAGACTATAACAACAACCCATATTAGGCTATAACTAAAATAGACCACAATAGTCTTGTTTTGTTCAATTATTCAAATAAAATACTTCACCATATGAGCTCAATGTCTCTGTGTATTGTCTCTTAACATTTCCAAATTTAGCTAGTAGCCTATATTTTTTTGTTAATCTGCATTGTTCGTCACATACACAACACAGTGCCATCTAGTGGCTTTCTTAAGTAACATGAACAATCAACGTAACGTATATCATTACAAGTCAAACCTAAAACTACACCAAAACCAATTTGATTTATGACTCTACACTTCATAAACATTTTCGGTCCTTCATTTCCAAGATCATCAATGGCCTGCAGCTTTGGCCCAGTCACAGCCACAGCGACGGCAATCACGTCATCACTAGTAGTAGTAGCCCATTCATAATTACACCCGCTGCTCTGTCTACGCTGTGAACTTGTGTCTCATTAGACAAATTCTCCAATCCTACCATCTCATTAGCTCCAGAGTCGTCTCCACACACGTTTGTGTTGGTCAAAGTCGTCTTTGTCACCGACGAATCTTTAAACCACTTTCTTATATTCATACTGTAGCTTTTGTTTACAAAACCGCCAAAAATTTATTCTGAGATCGCATGCAATGCGCAGCTCAGCTGCGCAAAGGAATTACGCATAAACAATACTGTATGCTTAGCTAAATGAATTGCATGATTTATATATATATATATATACACATATACTTACACACAAACTGCATATTGTAATTTGAATAAATAAAACTACTAACACAAAAATAACATATTGAAAGGTCTGCTGCTGGAGACTTGCCATTGGCTGTTGTATTTGAATAATTAATGAGGTAGGTCTTTGCAAGGTTTGGGTGCTGTTTTTGGATGTTTTAACAGTCATTTAGGAATATAATTATATTTTAAAATTATGTTCTGTGTAATAATGCGTTGAATAATGAATTGTCTGAATCATTTCTGAAGGTAATGTGTTATGCATTTCTAATGTTACCGTTATAGTGATTACTGTTCCTGTGAGCTAAGTTCTGCTGAAACAACATCACAATCACAATGATCTCAATCGATGACATATATCAGACGTTAAATATCAAAAGAGGTAGTCACACTAAATCTTGAACGTGCAAAATTTTTTCGGACACCGCTGCGAATATGGGTGGGAGCAGGTCTCTCCTCAGTTATCACAACATGGATTAATGTGCTTGTATACTGTGTCTTTTGCGATGGCGTCTTTCTCTCTATATAAATACATACACACTAAGCAATGAAAAATTATAAAATGTGTCCTCATTCAAATGTACCATCTGTTCCTGTTTCCATTGACACTGCGAACCATGCAGCAGCTTTTTTTAATAATCTTTTAAAGATGTGTTACGTAAAATAGGATGCTGCGCTATGGCTAAAATTAGCGCTTCCCTAATTTTTGAATTTCTGTACATAGAGGTCACGCAGTGACGTATCTATTTTTTAATGGTACCCACGTCTTCAAGTGATGCGAATTCGCAGGTCAGAGTCACCAAACTTGAACTTTGGAACGCAGCGAAATCCGAAATTTTTCGCATGAGCTTGCGTTTGCGGTCTGACGCATTCGCATGCGTATGAATGGAAGTCAATGGAACGAAAAGTGCAGTGTGACCGCCCCTTGATGCAAGTTTGCGTAATTGTCCTGTGCATTACATTTAGGGGGGCACAGTAAGTCATTTGGGGGGGCACTGCCAGGGGCACTGTTCTAGTCAGAACTCTAGCTGCTGCATTTTGGACTAACTGGAGTTTGTTTACTAAGCGTGCAGAACTACCACCAGTAAAGCAATACAATAATCTAACCTTGAGGTCATAAACGCATGGATTAACATTTCTGCATTTGACATTGAGAGCATAGGCCGTTTTACAAAATGGCTGAATCATCAGGTGAAAGCTAACACCGCATTTCCTGATGATATCTCCCAAGGGTAACATGTAAAGCGTGAAGATTAATTGCATTAGTACAGAGACTTGCGGTACTCCATACTGCACTTGTGATTGATATGATATGATACCTCTTCATTCACTACTACGAATCAGACAGCTACACACTCAGGAAAGGCACATAAACTGTTATTGGGACGGTACCTTTAAATTAGTAATATGTACCCTTTAGGTACTTATATGTACCGCTACAATATTAATATCCACCCTTAGAGGGTAAATATGATACTTTTTTAAAGTGTGCCACCCCATTTACAGCCTTTATAGTTTTCACTACAATACTAATATCCACCCTTAGGGGGTAAATAAGAAGCAATTCAAGATAAATGATAAAAATAAAGAATGTTTGCCCATTAAAATTTGATAACAGCCAGATGAACTGTAAAAATATATCATGCAAATCCAGCGTGTGAACTATAGTTCACACTATAGGAGGTTCAAACTCGTGGGAGGATTCACACCTTTACAGTTCTGCAGTTGGTTTAGCAGGTAGTTTTATTAGATCAGACACTGAACAACTGCTGAAAATGTTGCACATGTTTGTTTTGTTCTGTTTGTGCTGGTGCCGCCAGATTGGTAAGTTATAAAAATTTTTTTAAGGCTTAATATTCCCCAATTTAGAGTTATAAAAGGTGCTGCTACTGTTCAAAGATTATTTTCATCTACTGCTCTCTGTATCATGAATATTGTGAAATCTATTAACTTTAGTGTCTGTTCATAATTTTAAATTGAAATTTCCAGGTCTAGAAAGGTCATAAAAATAAATTTCATTTATTTTTAAACTGAATGGAAAATATTATGCAGAATTATTAATTTGCTTTGATTTTGATCTGCAATAAATGATGTAACTTTATAGATTGATTTTCTTTTCAGAAGATAACATTAATTAACAAATTAAAGATTAAGTTAAATTTATGATGTGTTGCACCAGGACTAAGATTAAATCAAGGTTTAGGTAATAAATTTGAAACTTTGAAATATGCAGACTTGCATTAAAACCATCATTTTGATCAAAATGTTCATTTACATTTAAGATAAATTATCTTTGACCCTACTACTTTAAACTCCTCAATGAAGTCGCATTACTGCAAAAGTTGTTGCTATTTTTGGAAACCTGTTTGCTTTGAGTTCATATCTGGAATTAATACATTTACTGTTAATACATTACTCTAATGTTTTTTTTATATATATATTAAATAGCCTTGAAAATTTAGTATGCAAATCCAGTGTATTATGTGCTTGTTTAAAATAGACATTTGTAATAATAAGAATTATTATTATTGCATTAATATACACTGTCGAATTACTATGAAGAACCCCTCAGGGTTGTTAAGCTCCAGGATACAATGTTTTCTTAATTTGGCACTGGTTATCTGTCATTTTTTCATAAATTATGCCATATTACTCCATTAATTGATATTATAAATATACAGTGCATTCAGTATTTAGACCCCCTTCATTTTTTTCAATTTAGTTATGTTGCAGCCTGATACTACATCTGTTTTAATTCATTTTTTTCATACCTCATAATGACAAAGTGAAAACAGAATTTTAGAAATGTCTGTAAATGTATATATATATATATATATATATATATATAAACTGAAATATCACATTTACATAAGTATCCAGACTCTTTGCAACAACAGTTGAAATTTTGCTCAGGTGCCTGAATCAGGTCAAAAGGGTTTTAAAGAGTTATATATTTTTTTTTTCTTTCTTTCTTTTCTGCATTATCTATGTATTAAAATCCCTTGCAATAGCAAAACAGTCAAACTCTAATGGTGCGTTCAAACCAGACGCAAATGAAGCGTTAATCACGAGTGATTTACATGTTAAGTCGAATAGACATCCTGCGGCGAGAATTGAATTTGCTCTAGTAGTGACGTGATTACGATGTAGCAAGCAGAGGCATAATCCGAAACAACAACGGAGGAATTATATTTTATGCTTAACCACAAAAGAGACATCAGAGCCAGCGGCAAATGTCAGAAGAACCAGTCGAATTGAGACTTCTCTCGTCGGTTATTGTTTGAGCACTGTGCTGATCTGTTGAAGTACAAATCTTAGAAAAATCAGAGAAAAGTACAGAAATAGGGAGCGAGAATGTCCGAGCGGTAGCAAAGCCGGAAGCAAATAAACTAAAGATAGTTTATTGTTCACTGACTACTGTGCCATTCATGGGTTTATCTCCCCCGAATGTGTTAACATAGAGCACCATTGAGAGTGTCCACACAGATCTGTCAATCACTTTGCATAACCAATAGTATGAGTTTGGGGCATGGCTACTGTAGCAGGCCAAGCCAGTGGGAATTTAGCCATAACAAGACAATGACTGATCCCTTACGTTTGAAAATACATTCAACTTCATTTACATACTGTAATTGCAAGACAAAAGTCACTGCATTTAGACTTTCAGGTCAAGAGCATGTCAAAGTGAACGTGTTATTATATTAAGTTATTTTTACATTTAGTCTATTACATTTAGTATTATGATAAAACGACCATGCTTTTGGATGCTTTTGAGTGTCAGTCAGTATTGTTTTTTTGGTGTGTTCGGCACTGTTGATCCTAATCAGATGCCATCAGCATTTTTTCAGCATGTTGAACTGACGAAAGCAAACCAAAGATGGAGTAAAGAGGGAACACTCAGATACTTGTTGTCATTCTTTCCATTTCTTTCTTTCTAAACCCATAGGAAGAAGACCAAGAGCTGACAATGCCAGTGTCATTTGCAACTTGCATCAGCAAGACTGAAAAAAGCACTGCTTACTTTGTTTATCCACAGTTCTAGTTATCCCAGTTTCACTGTTTAAATGCTGAAAACAGACTACTGCCACTTGCTGGTATGGGAGTTTTATTTTCTCACCAAAGCGCAGAGCATACACGCTAGTTGGTCGTCAGTGGTAGTCTATCCAGTGTGTTCTAGTGCAATTTTTAGTTTTAGTTTTTGCCCTGACGCAGTTGTTGATGTGTCAGGCAATGCCACAGTCTGCTTTTTTATTAATGTTAGTTTTTTTGGCATCGGTTTGATGTGTCCATACCCTAAAACAGAGTGAAAAGTGACACAACTGATTAGAAAAAAATGAATGATAGCCAGCTGTGTGGAAAGCTGTGTAAAAGTTCAGACCAAGCATTTGTGTACACACAGTAATTGAGTACATGTTGCTATTTATTTACTCAGTTTTGTTTTACTTATTTATGAATGTTGTTGTTTAACGTCTGTGACACACTAAGTCGACGTCAGAGAACTAGCGGTGACCGTATTGTTGCTTTGTGTCAGCTACATCTCTGCCAAAAAGCATTGCTTGGAAACACCATAAGGACTACAGGTGGATATTTCAAAAAGCAGGTTATGTGATACCCGGGTATGTTTGAGGATAAGCAAGCGGATAAATTCAGCATTAGCTTCAATTAGCATGAAACAAACAATATCATTCATATTCTCAAGGATTAAAGATTAAACAGAAAGAAAATCAATTAGGTGGCTATATGCACTAAGCATATACATATACACAGCATGTGTGCTTTTTCTTAGCGTCCGTGTCCATAGTGACTCGTCGATTCATCGCTCTGTTGAGAATGTCTTGACTCTTAATCAGGAATATAACTCTGAGTTGAATGAAATTACTCCCGGAAGCGTTTTTGGAAGCACATACCTTGAGTAAGCAAGGTTTGGGGTTAATCAACCAAAAGTTCAGGGTGTAGCTGACGGTAGGTTAACCGTGCTTTCTGGAATACACCCCAGGTTACTGTCAACAAGCATGCACCTGCATATAAGGAAATAACAGTCTATATCAGCAGATATCAATAGTGAATATTATTCATTCAAAAAGGGGAACTGAAACTAGGACTGCAGATATACAAACTATAACCAAAGCAGCACTTGCTTACCATTATTTTTAGGGCTGCGATGTCGGGCCATTTTTGAGCATCTGTCGTGCTGGTTTTTGTGTCATGTTCTACACGTCAGCTCTTGTCGTTTTCACATTGTGCTCAAAAGAGGCACAACATCATGGCCCTAAAAATGCCCTAATGGGTTTGAACCCAATATTTTATCAAAACCGCTTAAAGCTACAGTAGTAGGCAACAAAGAGTCTGGTATGTTATTTAGCAAATTGTTGAGCTGTCGATCTGTGAATGCTGTCACCGACACGTGATAGGTAAGAGTCTAGTTTAACCGCTTACACTGATTTGACTGTTTATTAATTGTTTCTTATTGCACTGTATATCTGTTTTGTGAAGCAATCAACTCTGAGGTTAAATAAAAGCAGGACAGGAAGAAGACCCTTCACCTGCAGATTAAACACGCATGTACAAGAACACACACTCTTCTTCATCCCTCAAGAAAACCGACCACAGCAGGTTTCAGTTTGACTCTGAAAATGAGCTAAGAAGATGTCACAATTGTGAGATGGCAGATGTTATTAACTTATTGCACACTTCTCACTGAATAGTTGAAGAAAATGTTTCTCGTGTTTGTTTTGTTCTGTTCGTGCTGGTGGAGTCTGATTGGTAATACCTGTATATTTATACCTATATATTTGGCTTAATGTCAGTTGCATTCTTTGATAGTGTCACGGTGCAGGGTGCCCTCTTAGGCTTCCCCTGCGGCCTTTGTTGTCCTGTCATGTTTGGTAGATCATGGTCTGGGCAATCAGCGCTGATCTCGCGGCGTGGGTGTGCAGATCACAACTGACTCTCCCCCGCCTGTCACTCATTCCCTCACATCTTTATATGTCTCTGCCTTTCTGTCTGTCGTCGTGAGTAGATTATTCTGCATTCCTGTACATCGTTGTGAGTAGATTGAAGCATTAGTGTCTGACCCTCTGTTTCTTTCATGCTTAAGGACTTGTAGTATGGATATCCGGCAGCTCTAGTTGTCCACAGTGTGCCGGCCAGCTCTGGAATCTCTGTTCACCGGAGCAGCATTTAACTATTGTTTATGTTATTTTCTGTTTTGTGGCGAGGATAAAGCAGCAGGGCTCTCTTCTGGGTCGGCAGCAGGAAGAATTCTAGCTGTGCAAGGTTTTTGATCGTTCGGCACAAGGAATTGAGACGGCACGAGCCTTGTCGCTGCATCAGCAGGGAGAGCAGTCCGTGTTCTGTTACTACATTGAGTTCTGCATGCTCACCGCATCCTGTGGCTGAAATGAGAATGCACTCTGGTATCACTTCCTCCACAGCCTGGCTGAGCATGTGAAGGACGAGATCTATTCTCTTGAGCTGCCTTCTGGCTTGGATGGGCTGATCGACCTAGCCATTCGGGTCGAGGACCGGATTGCTCTCCATTCCCAGGACCGAAGAGGGGGGATTCCCTACGAGCACATCACTGGTGCTGAGCAAGTAGCAGCATGTGACACGCTCAACACCTCATCCTCCTGGAGCAGGAGCCTATTCAAGTCGAGAGAGCACGGCTGACCATAGGGGAGCGACGCCATCGCCTGGCCAATCAGCTGTGTCTCTACTGCAGTGAGGCGGGCCATGTTGTAGCGGCATGCCCTGTTGCGGGGCGACGTTTATCATGCAAGGGAGAGTGCATGGTGAACGTCACTACCACTCGACTGCCATCTGGTGGTCCTTCAGAGTTTCAGGCTTCATTACATTTCGGGGAGCTGTCTTCCAAGTTTCCATGTTAATTGACTCTGGAGAAGAGGGCGACTTCATGGATTCCAGTATGGCAACATATCTGGTGTTTGACCATTTTTACAGGCGGTTCATTCGGAATTTTAGCCAGATTGCCCTTCCTCTGATGGATCTCACCTCCACAAGAAAACGATTCTGTTGGTCATTGCAGGCCCAAACTGCGTTTGAGAACTTAAAGAGTCAATTTATTTCAGCTCCTATTTTAACTACTCACTGGTTAGAGGAAGCGGAGCTTCCATTTATCATTTGGACTGATCATAAAAATCTAGAGTACATCTGCACCACCAATAAATTCCAGGCAGGCTCACTGGGCATTATTTTTTGGGCGTTTCAGGTTTACCATTTCTTATCGCCCAGGCTCTAAGAATGGTAAACCTAACATGCTGTCACGGGTCTTTGAGGCTGAGGCTAGTCCCATCCTCCCCGAGGCTATTCTGCATCCCAAACGGGTTGTGGTGGCGGTAACCTGGGGGTGGAACTAGCATTCTAGCAATGCTCAACGGTTTGTGTCTACCTGTCTGATTTGTGCTGCGGGTAAGGGATCCAATTGACCCCCAGCAGTGCCACTCCAGCCATTGTCGGTCTCTTCGGGGCCCTGGTCACACATAGCGATGGACTTTGTTACTGACTTGCCTCCATCTACTGGCAAGATAGTAGTTCTTACTTTGGTGGACAGGTTCTCAAAGGCAGCCCATTTTATTCCCCTCCCCAAATTGCCTTCAGTGAGGGAGACAGCGACGATTGTCTTAGATCATGTTTTCCGTATTCATGGCCTCCCGGTGAACGTGGTTTCTGACAGGGGTCCCCAGTTTGTGTCTAAGTTTTGGACAGATTTCTGTCAAAAGCTGTGAGTGACTGCGAGCCTATCCTCCGGATATCACCTGCAGACTAATGGTCAGGCCGAGTGTGCCAACCAGGATTTGGAGAGCGTTCTGCACTGTGTGGCGTCTGCTAAACCTTCACCTTGGAGTTCCAGGTTAACCATGGTCGAGTACACGCATAACTCCCTCTCGGCCTCGTCTACAGGTTTATCTCCCTTCCAGTGCTGTTTAGGCTACCAGCCACCATCAATGCCCTCTCAAGAATACGATGCTGTTGTTCCTTCCGCACATGTTTTTATTCAGAGATGCCTCTGTACATGGACGATCGCCAGAGAAGACCTCACTTGGACTGACGAGAGGAACAAGGCATCGACAGACCGTCACTGTACAAACCCCGACTTTATGTGTGTGGTCAGAGAGACTGGTTGTCTTCTAAGGACATTAAATTCAGACTGCCCTCACGTAAACTGTGACCCAAATTTGCCCCTGACCTCCACCCCTCCACCTCCCAGGCTCAATGAGGGGTTGACAGCCTATACTGTGCGGCAGCGCATTGATGTGAGGTGTAGGGGTGGAGGTCAACAATATCTGGTAGACTGGTAGGGTTATGGTCCGGAGGAGAGATGCTGGATTCCGGCTCGTGATATTCTTGATCGTGCTCTCATCGATCAGTTTCAACAACATCATGGTAAGTCCTCCGGGGATGCCAGGAGGCATCCCTGAGGTGGCGGGGTACTGTCACGGTGCAGGGTGTCCTCTCAGCTTCCCCTGCAGTCTTTGTTGTCCTGTCAAGTTCGGTAACTCGTGGTCTGGGCAATCAGCACTGATGTTGCGGCGGGGATGTGCAGATCATGAGATGACTCTCCCCCACCTGTCACTCATTCCTCCACTCCCTTATATGTCTCTGCCTTTCTGTCCGTCGTCATGAGTAGATTTTGTCCTTTCTCATGCTTTGTGTTTTAATGAAAGCATCAGTGTCTGACCCTCTGTTTCTCTTGTGTTTAAGGACTCGTAGTATGGAGATCCTGGAGCTCAAGTGGTCCACTGTGTGCTGGCCAGCTCTGGAATCTCTGTTCGTAGCATTTAACCATTGTTGAAGTTATTTTGTGTTTTGTGGCGAGAATAAAGATTTTCCTTTTTCACCACTCTGCATCTGAGTCCTCTCTCTATCCTAGACCCTGAGAGATAGATGTTAAAAATAACGGAAATGGATGAAAAATTGTGTATTCTCCATTATGCCACCTTCAAATCTCATGCAAGGCCCAATTCTAGGATTGTATGACTGGGGGGCATTTCGAAAACTTAGCACATTATCTTGCATTATAAATCTCTGATCAAAAAAAAATATATAATAATAATAATGATAATAACAATAATAAAGAGAGATCATGAGATTTTGTTTTTTGATTCAGTACATACTTGACATCCAGACCTCATTTGAACATCTGATAACTGAATTTAAACCAAAGAATTGGGTCAAATGTTTCCATACATTTGATTTTTGTACCTGATATGCATGCTGTTACCTAGATGATCAAATGATCATACTTAAATCCACGCCAGCACTCATATTTCTTTGATGTGGAAAAGTGCTTAGAACTTAGTACAAGCTCGCTGTTCTAAATGAAAGAATTTGGATGATGACTGATCTTCCACATGTTAATGACATTAATTAGGATTCATTTACGAGACAGAGTGCTGAAACCATTCATTTGCGCACAAGTTCAAGATCATTAGTAATTCATAGATTTCACATCTGAAAGCAAGGCGTGTTTTCTGTGCATACATTCATTCTGTGAATCAAGCATTCGCATATTTGATAGATGATCGTAAGATAAATTTTAGGATGGTTTCTGCACAACATTTTATAAATGAGGCCCCTGTGGTGTAAACTTTTGAACAGGATGATTGTCAAAGTGTAAGATGGATGGAATTAATTTATTTTTTTTTTCTGTTTGTTTAAGTCAATCTGTGGAAACTGATTGGTTATTTTGTTTAAAGTTCTTATTTTTTATTCCTGACCTTTGGAAGCAACAGTACATGAAATATTTACATTTCTAGACAAAGTATGAGCAATTTACCCCAGCCATCCTGTGGAAAGGTTTACACCCCCCACTCTAAATGCAGTGTGTTGTAATGGTGGGTGGCTCTATTGTTTTGCACCTATAAAAATATCGAACCTTGGGTGTTTTTTAACCAGCAATATTATTTCTTTAGCACATAATTCAGAATGTATAAAAAGTGAAAGTAAAGGCTTTTACAGTGTTTCCAAAAAAATTTATATATATATATATATATATATATATATATATATGGGGGGTGGGGGTATAATATATATAATATCACAGTTTTCACAATCAATAAATAAATAAATAAATAAATAAAAATATTAATCAGAACAGCTGTTTCCTGAGCATCAAACCAGCATATTAGAATTGATTGGTAGTATCCTCACAATTATATTCCTTCTTAGAGAAAAATGGCATCTGTGAGGATTTCCAGTCAGGATTTAGACCGTATCATAGTACTGAGACTGCTCTCCTTAGAGTTACAAATGACCTGCTCTTATCATCTGATCATGGTGTATCTCTCTATTAGTGCTATTGGATCTTAGTGCTGCGTTCACGTTCTATACACTATTGACCACACTATTTTTTTGCATAGACTAGAACACACTTGTTGGCATTAATGGAAGTGCATTAGCATGGTTTAAATCGTACTTATATGACCAGCCATCAATTCGTAGCAGTGAATGAAGAGGTATCATATCGTTCACAAGTGCAGTATGGAGTACCGCAAGGCTCAGTACTAGGGGCCGTTACTCTTCACACTTTACACGTTACCCTTGGGAGATATCATCAGGAAACACGGTCTTAGCTTTCACTGTTATGCTGATGATACTCAGCTCTATATTTCATCGCGGCCTGGCGAAACATACCAATTGAAAAACTAACGGAATGCATAGTTGATATAAAAAAAAAACTGGATGACGAGTAATTTCTTACTGCTAAAATTCTGAAAAAACAGAGGTTTAATTATAGGGGCCTAAAAGCTCTGCATGTAATGACCTAGAACGCTGTCTAAGCCTTGATGGCTGCTCTGTCAATTCTTCGTCATCAGTTAGGAACCTAGGTGTGCTATTTGATAGCAATCTTTCCTTAGAAAGCCACGTTTCTAGCATTTGTAAAACTGCATCCATCTCAAAAATATATCTAAATTACGGCCGATGCTCTCAATGTCAAATGCAGAAATGTTAATCCCTGCGTTTATGACCTCAAGGTTAGACTATTGTAATGCTCTATTGGGTGGTTGTTCTGCACGCTTAGTAAACAAATTCCAGTTAGTCCAAAATGCAGCAGCTAGAGTTCTTACTAGAACCAGGAAGTATGATCATATTAGCCCGGTCCTGTCAACACTGCACTGGCTCCCTATCAAACATTGTATAGATTTTAAAATCTTGCTTATTACTTATAAAGCCCTGAATGGTTTAGCACCTCAGTATTTGAACGAGCTCTTGTTACATTATAGTCCTCCACCGTCCGCTCCGTTCTCAAAACTCTGGCAATTTGATAATACCTAGAATATCAAAAGTCAACAGCGGGCAGGAGATCCTTCTCCTATTTAGCACCCAAACTCTGGAATAACCTACCTAACATTGTCGGGGAGGCAGACACACACTCTTGCAGTTTAAATCTAGATTAAAGACCCATCTCTTTAACCTGGCTTACACATAACATACTAATACACTTCTAATATCCAAATCCGTTAAAGGATTTTTAGGCTGCATTAATTAGGTAAACCGGAACCGGGAACACTTCCCATAACACCCGATGTACTTGCTACATCGTTAGGAGAATGGCATCTACGCTCATATTAGTCTGTTTCTCTCATATTCAGAGGTCACCGTAGCCACCAGATCCAGTCTGTATCCAAGTCAGATGGTCACTGCAGTCACCCGGATCCAGTATGTATCCAGCCCAGATGGTGGATCAGCACCTAGAAGGGACCTCTACAGCCCTGAAAGACAGTGGAGACCAGGACTAGTGCCCCTGATACAAATCCCCTGTAATGACCTTGTCTCAGACGACCACCGGGACAAGACCACAGGAAACAGATGATTCTTCTGCACAAACCTGACTTTGCTGCAGCCTGGAATTGAACTGCTGGTTTCGTCTGGTCAGAGGAGAACTGGACCCCAAACTGAGCCTGGTTTCTCACAAGGTTTTTTTCTCCATTCTGTCACTGATAGAGTTTTGGTTCCTTGCCGCTGTCGCCTCTGGCTTGCTTAGTTGGGGACACTTCATTTACAGTGATATCGTTGACTTGATTGCAAATTATTGCACAGATACCCATTTAAACTGAACTGAGCTGCATGATGACATCACTGAATTCAATGATGAACTGCCTTTAACTGTCATTTTGTATTATTTGACACACTGTTTTCCTAATTAATGTTTGTTCAGTTGCTTTGACGCAATCTTTTTGTTTTAAAGCGCTATATAAATAAAAAAAAAATATGGTTTGTGTATTATCATGTGTGGTTTATGAATGATCTTGTGATGCTGAAGATTTAATTTTATTATATTTTTATTTTGATATATAATTAATTTAAATTGTAATAGTATTTAACATATCACTGTTGTTATTGTCTGTTATTGTATTTTTAATCAGCCTGGGTGAGCAGAAGTGACTTTTCTCAAAAACATAAATAAATAAATAAATAAATAGTGAATATATATGTATTTAAACTTTTGTGTTTAATCTTGTTTATAAATTGTTTGTATAATGTTTTGAAGTTGTTAATAAATCTGTCAGAAAAAAAGTTTTAAATTAAGGTTTTAATTTTTTGTAGTTGTTAATAAATCTGTCAGAAAAAAATTACCAATTTTTTTACTACAGTAACCACAGTTTAAATGCAGTGTTTGTTTACTATACCATGGTTACCACTACAGGAACCATACTTTAAACAGAATAAAAACACAGAATTAGATGTCAGAAGCTGTCTCTTCTGCCACTAGGTGGCACTTTTTCTAGATTTACCTTGTTGTTAGGAGTGGTAGACAATCAGATGGTAGTTATTTCCAGAATCGTATATCACATAAATCTTGGTCAGGGTGCCATTTCAGAACAAGATGGCACAAGCCACATCAGTACATCAGTAGTGTACCCTTGCAGCGTTGGGTGTTTCAACCCTCCACAAGGGTGGCCTGCTGCAGGATGATCAGACCTCAAATTGTGTCCTGTGCTATATGTTCCCAAAACGTACCCTGAGTTCTTGAGTAATTATGTTGCTTTACTTGGGACCCAGCATGGATCATTCAATTTACAGCAATGTTTTTAGATTTTTTGACAGTATTTTACAGTTTTTTGCAGTTATGGTTGTGGTTGTTTTTACTTGGTAGAAGGATTTTGATTTTTTTCTCTGGCAAATATTGTTGTCTTCAGGAGATTTCTTGCCCTAGGTGGCTGGGAATTGGGAATTGCCAAAGCTGATACCAGGATCCTGAGAACGTGATTGTGTCAGGATAAGGGTTCTATCTCTCTTGCGTGAGGTTTGTCTTTCTTGCGTGAGGCTTGTTTTGTGTTTGATGGGGATTGAGGGTATGTCTTTGTTTGGTTGGTGATACCAGCACTGTTGGCGATTCACTGATGATCGAAGCATGTCATACATTGTCAGACTTAATCTTGTTTGCTTATATGTTAATATAAATTTCAAGACCTTACAAATGCAAAACCTCTCTAAGCATTAGTTTACAAATACTTCTGTAGTGTTTTATTAATTATTTAGTATAAATTATTTAGTGATATAAATGTCCTGTTTTTAATGTGGCATGTTTGATGAAAATATGCAGATGAATTCAACTCTTGATGTTGAAATTGACTATGCAGCTTCATACATTTTTTTTTGTGCTCTAGCTAGTAGATATAGTTAATATAATGTTTCTATATCACATTTCAATTCCTTTTGTGTTTCAGTGGCTGTTCTGAATGTTTTATTTACAATTAGTCACAAACAATAGCTGATTTCAGGCTTTGTTAACCATCAGAAACCTCAAATCTGTTTTATTTTTTCAGGTGTGTTTGGTGAGTCATTGTCAGTGACGGAAGGAGACTCTGTTACTTTACACTCTGGTGTTACTGAAATACATGAGGACAACAATATACTGTGGAAATTTGCTAGAAAGTCTCTAATAGCTAAAATAAAGAAAAAGAAGCAAATCTTCTCCACATATGATGGTCCTGATGAGAGATTCAGAGACAGACTGAAGCTGGACAATCAAACTGGATCTCTGACCATCACAAACATCACAACTCAACATGCTGGACATTATCAACTAGAGATAAGTGGAGCAAAAAAATCATCAAAAACATTCAGTGTTTCTGTCTATGGTGAGTAGTCCAAACATTCATGTATATAGCTTGTTTTATTAAAGAAATAGTCAGTACAAGTTTAGCTCCAGCAACAGCATTTGTGACATTGATTAAGGATGGACAGTCTGATGATTTCATATCGTGATCAATCTTGAAGACGCAAACAATTTACTTTTCAAGTGAATCGCAGATATCCTTATCATTCATGTCTTCATAAAAATGTTAAAACTATAGCAATGGCTGCCTACTAGATGTAACTGGCCAAATTATATCATGCATCTCCTCATGGTGATGTATTTGAAAACAGTTTAACTTGCAATTTGCGCTAGCAGTAGAAGTGTGATGAATCAAATCTTAGTTTCAGATTTCATTTTAATAAAACATTCATTGTGTGCCGTTCCGTTCATTTAAAGCAGTACACTTTCACCACTCCTTAAAGTCTGCGTGAAACGTAAATTGCTGACCAATTTATTTCAGTATAGTGTTGTGTATATATATATAAATGTATATGTACTGTATATATATAAATAAAAACCCATATATAAAGAAAACCCCATAGGAAAATCTTGAAGGAACCCTTGGCAAATTACTCCTCCGGGATCTGACGTCATAGTTCCCCCACTCTATTTCCAACTGAAACAGAATATTGAGGGCGGGGTTTTATTTTTGCACTCCTCTCATCTTTCGCTGGCAGCAAACTAACGCCTGGAGGGGCATCATTCAGACTTTAAAAGCCCAATAATATCCACTACTGATCTGCAACTGATGCAGACATGGGGAGAACATGCAAACTCCACTCAGAAAGGTGTTCTGGCTCGAACCAGGGACCTTCTTGCTGTGAGGCGACAGAAAGGTCACTAAGCCACCCCAACTTCCAAATCTGTTAAAAGCTCAAACTGACCGGGGTTTTGAGGCCCTTCCCCCTATTAATCGCCAATGCTGAAATGCCCCTTTGTTTAGATTTATGTGCCCCCTGGACAGTGATTTCAAGGGGGTCTCCCCTCCTCCGTTCATTATTTCCACCACATTTTGTTTTCCTAAATGTATTTGAAACATCAGTGTAGACATTTACTTGGATTCAAAGTCCTTTCTATGTATATGTATATAATCATTTCTGTGTATTTATTTTAATGTGGACACCTAAATGTCTTTGACCCTTAGTAATTTTGTTGTTTAAAATGATAGAAACCCTCTAAAAATAAGGGCTGTAAATAGGATTGTTGATTAGATTTATTAATATTATTTCTTTATTCTCTCATGTTTTCAGCTCGTCTGTCTGTTCCTGTCATCAGCAGTAACTTTTCAAACTGTTCTTCATCATCATCATCATCATCTTCATCACAACAGAATTGTTCATTGTTGTGTTCAGTGGTGAATGTGGGTCATGTGACTCTCTCCTGGTACAAAGGAAACAGTTTATTGTCCAGCATCAGTGTGTCTGATCTCAGCATCAGTCTCTCTCTACCTCTGGAGGTGGAATATCAGGATAAAAACACCTACAGCTGTGTGATCAACAATCACATCAGCAACCAGACCACACATCTGGACATCACTCAACTCTGTCACACATGTTCAGGTACAGCAGAGCTGATATAATGTGTGTTTATTTAATGATCTGATCTCTGTCTTCAGTTGTAGATCAGACTGATTCAATCACTTACACTCATGACTGTCTCTCTTTTGCTCTTCATCAGTTCCTCCAGTCTCTGTATCTCTGATAGTGCTGATCTCTGCTGCTGCTGGATCTCTGTTGATTATAGCTGCAGTCGGGATCTTCTGCATCTGCAGGAAATGTAAAAAAACAATTAAAAAAGCTCAGGAGATCATAAAATTAATGAATATGATGAAATATATATCTATTTATAAGGCACAAATTTCATTATAATATTGACAGCTTGGTTGTTTTAACATGTATGTGTTGTTTCATTGTTAATGCAGGTCAGACAAAAAGGAAAGACAGGACTCATTCAGGACTGTTTAAATCATCATCTCGAAAAAAGGTAAGAAGTTACAGGTAGTTGTTGCAGTCAGTTAGTCTGTTACTCGTTTGTACAGTATAGTTCTTAAAAATTGATGTTCCTGCATTGCATGATCTCTTTTAAATTATATTTCAAAGCTTTTTTTTCTTTTTTTTTTGAAATTATTTTACAGAAGCTTTATTAATAAGTTATTGTAAAGCCTGCATATTCAGTCTGAGTGAAGATTATAATTTTTTCAATGTTTTCAAATGGTTGCTCTTGATTGACTATATATTTCTTTGCAGAAAACAAAGAATGAACATGTATATGGAAATATCCCCACAAAGCGATGATCAAATACAGAATCTACTGGAAAAAATAAATGTTACAGCTCTGCAGGTCCTGACTCACACCTCTTTAGATTACATTTATTCTCTGCCAGAATGGCTTTCTTATTTATTTATTTATTTATTTTTTATTTATTTCTTTGTTTATTTTTTGCACATCCACTTGAATTTTTGCTGATGTTTAATTTAGTGGTCCGCAAATAGAATAGCATTCAGAGGCTCATCTAAATTTTCTAGTCTATTAAATACTGATATCAACCTTTACTGTTCTCTGTTAATAAATACATAAAAAAAAAAAAAAAAAAAATATCGATTGCATACAGTGTTTCACAGACGAAAAGCGCTGATGGATATTTGGCAAATCCAGCACAACATCATCGCTCTCTGGTGCCGAAAGAGGAAAATAACATATTTCTAATAATAGCGCTACTTTTACCCGACACAGTAGGCTATAAATAGATGCTTCTTGCTTTATGAAGGTTCGACATCTTTCCAGTGACGCGGAGCGCGCAATCAGACACGTGATTTACGTCACGTCATAACAGTTTCGAAATTTTAGTGGTTCGCCGCTAGGGAGCGATGATCTCTGAGAACCCATGAGCCAGCGTCTAATTATGGTTTTTGCCTAATCTCAGACCAGTTTTACAAATTTCTAGGGATTTAATTAAACATTTTTATAATAAAAAGGAAGAGCTGTAGTTCAGAGCTGTAGTCACCTATTGGTCTGATTACCCAAGCTCTCATTTAAACAAACAAAACAAGTCCTACAATTTAATAAAATAACACATGGAAGACACTTTATATTTAATGGTATTAGATTATTTGTTATTTGCATTTAATATATCACAGCTTTAAGAAATCATTTGCAAGTGGTTTGCAGTAGCCTGGGTGTTTTTATGCATGTTTGGGTTTTCACTGCATTTCCACTGTTCAGACCAGCAGGGGTCAGCAGCGTGTTGTGATTCAAATTTTCGACAAATACATTTCCACACCTTTTTAAATTGTTCAGACCAGCAGGGGTCAGCAGCGTGTTGTGATTGTTATTTTCGACAATTACATTTCCACACCGTACAAAATTGTGAATAAAAACAGAAAGCAATGATGTGGAAGTTTCAAATTGCAATATTTTATTCACAATACAACATAGATGACATATCAAATGTTTAAACTGAGAAAATGTATCATTTTAAGGGAAAAATAAGTTGATTTTAAATTTCATGGCAGCAACACATCTCAAAAAAGTTTGGACAAGGCCATGTGTGGCATCCCCTCTTCTTTTTATAACAGTCTGCAAACGTCTGGGGACTGAGGAGACAAGTTGCTCAAGTTTAGGAATAGGAATGTTGTCCCATTCTTGTCTAATACAGGCTTCTACAGTAGCTGCTCAACTGTCTTAGGTCTTCTTTGTCGCATCTTCCTCTTTATGATGCGCCAAATGTTTTCTATGGGTGAAAGATATGGTGTGGAGGATGTTTATTTCAGTACCCGGATCCTTCTTCTAGGCAGCCATGATGTTGTAATTGATGCAGTATGTGGTCTGGCATTGTCATGTTGGAAAATGCAAGGTCTTCATGGGTGAAAGATCTGGACTGCTGGGAGCATATGTTGTTCTAGAACTTGGATGTACCTTTCAGGATTGATGGTCCTTTTCCAGATGAGTAAGCTGCCCATGCCACACGTACTCATGCAACCCCATACCATCAGAGATACAGGCTTTTGAACTGAGCGCTGATAACAACTTGGGTTGTCCTTATCCTCTTTAGTCGGATGACATGGCGTCCCAGTTTTCCAAAAAGAACTTCAAATTTTGATTCGTCTGACCACAGAACAGTTTTCCACTTTGCCACAGTCCATTTTAAATGGGCCTTGGCCCAGAGAAAACACCTGCGCTTCTGGATCATGTTTAGATATGGATTCTTTTTTGACCTATAGAGTTTTAGCTTGCAACGGCGAATGGCACGGTGGATTGTGTTCACCGACAATGTTTTCTGGAAGTATTCCTGAGCCCATGTTGTGATTTCCATTACAGTTGCATTCCTGTATGTGATGCAGTGCCGTCTAAGGACCTGAAGATCACGGGCATCCAGTATGGTTTTCTGGCCTTAATCCTTACGCACAGAGATTGTTCCAGATTCTCTGAATCTTTGGATGATATTATGCACTGTAGATGATGATGACTTCAAACTCTTTGCAATTTTTCTCTGAGAAACTCCTTGATATTGAACTCTGATATTGCTCCACTATTTTTCGCCGCAGCATTGGGGGAATTGGTGATCCTCTGCCCATCTTGACTTCTGAGAGACTCTGCCACTCTGAGAGGCTCTTTTTATACCCAGTCATGTTGCCAATTGACCTAATAAGTTTGCAAACTGGTCCTCCAGCTGTTCCTTATATGTACATTTAACTTTTCCGGCCTCTTATTGCTACCTGTCCCAACTTTTTTGGAATGTGTAGCTCTCGTGAAATCCAAAATGAGCCAATATTTGGCATGACATTTCAAAATGTCTAACTTTCAAATTTTGATATGTTATCTATATTCTATTGTGAATAAAATATAAGTTTATGAGATTTGTAAATTATTCCATTCCTTTTTTACTCCTTTTTTACTTTTTTTACTTTTTGTACAGTGTCCCAACTTTTTTGGAATCGGGTTTGTCTATAATTTGGTTATTGTGGTGATGGTAATACAAGCAGAAAAACAACACGTTACTTCCACAAGACTTAAAGACAGACCTGAAGCTGTATTGATAAATATATGAAATTATTATTATTATTATTATTATTATTATTATTATAGATTGACAGAAGATTGGTTTTACCAATGTCTTTGACTCATATTTACACCCATCTGTTGTCATTACTTTCATTCACTATAGTGGCGCCATCTAGTGGGTTTTGAATACCAACAGATAAAACAACATCTCAGCCCAATGCAACGGCTGAATTTAAAAGTCATGTGACATAATATGTAATGTGAAAATTGTGTCACTTTGATGTGCATGTGAAGGTAACAGAGATAATCTCAATTATGCTTTAATATTGATTCAAAGCACACGTTTTCATTTAGGCTACTGCTTTGATTTAATGTAGGTTTTAAACAGTTTTACCATTTTACAATGGAAAATGCAGTGAATAACTAAATAATATGAGCCTAATGGATAATCTTGTGCAATTTAATGAATGTCATATTTTCGATAGACTCTACTTTTTCATTTAGCCTAGGCTATATATTTGTCTCTTCATCTCCAGCTTTCAGCTACAAGGTGGACCTCCAGGCCTGCGGCTGTACTTGGGCCCGTCACCCCACTGGCTCCAATGCTTCTTCATTCCTCTGCCTCCACTCTGGTCCTTCATTCCTCTGATCCCACCTTGGTCTAAACCTCCATAAAGAAAGAAAGAAAGTTAGATATGATAATTTTTGTTATTGTTTCTCTGTCAGTGTCAAGCAGTTGCTCATCTTGGCCTTTTTCAGTAGATTAGTGAGTCTTAAAAAGCTGCTCATAGTAGCAGGACAGGAATAAACTATTCACCTACAAACTAAACACATGTGAAATAAATAGCCTTTCTCATCAACAAGATGTTTGTCCACCCTGCAGGTGAAACCACATGTCTGTAGAGCAGCGACCGCAGCAGGTTTCAGTTTGACTCAGAAGCTGAACTTAAAAACCTGGTACTGTGATGTGGCAGTCGGCTTTATTCTATGTAGATCGGAGGCTGTTTGTTTTTGTTTGAGTAGGTGGATTTAAAAACCTGGTACTGTGATGTGGCAGTATCTTTATTTTACTGAGAAAAGTACAAATAAATGTTTTCCAATGCTTTCCTCGACCAAATTGTATTTTGCAAAAATAAACAGCTTTAGCTTTTGTACTATTTTTTTTTTAAGAGTGCACCTTGCAGAAAGCAAGTTAAATGACAAAAATAAAGAATGTTTGCCCATTAAGAACAGTTATTACATTTTAATAACAGCCAGATGAACTGTAAAAATTTATCTTGCAAATGCAGCATGTGAACTGGGAGGTTCAAACTCTGTCGTGGGAGGATTCACACATTTACAGTTCTGCAGTTGGTTTAGCAGGTAGTTTTATTAGATCAGACACTGAACAACTGCAGAAAATGTTGCACATGTTTGTTTTGTTCTGTTTGTGCTGGTGCCGTCAGATTGGTAAGTTATAAAAACAAACTTATATCTTTTTCCTATTGCAGAGTTATAAAAGGTGCTGCTACTGTTCAAATATTATTTTCATCTACTGCAGCCATACTGCTCTACTGCTCTCAGTGTAGTTTACTAACTTTAGTCTCTGTTCATAATTTTTAATTAAAATTTCCAGGTCTAGAAAGGTCATACTAATAATTCTTATTTATTTACAAACTGTATCAAAAATAGCTGGCACAATTAAACCTGTGCTTTCATTTTGGTATATCTAATGTTTATGTAATGAAAGTTTAAGATTAAGAATGTGTTTAAGGATTAAGCTTAAATCAAGGTTTAGTTTATAAATCTGTTGCGTCAGACTTTAAATTTTCAAATATCCAGACTTACATTGTAACCATCATTTTGATCTCAACTTAACTTAACTTAACTTTGACCCTACTACTTTAAACTCATCAAGGAATTTGCATGACTGCAAAAGTTGTTGCAATTTTTGGAAACCTGTTTGCAAAAATATCTGGAATTAAAACCTTGTGCTTTTAATTTGCCACAATAGCCTGTAACACAAATTGAAAGATTAAGAATGTATTATTTGTTTTAAGGATTAAGCTCATGGATTTTTTTAAAAAAATCTGTTGCATTTGACTTTTAAGAAAACTTTAATAATAATATTATTACATTGTGTTACCAGAAAACTTGCATGACTATGTTCCTTTAACATTTAAAGATAGTTATCAGCTTAGGATCCAATGTTTTTCCTATTTGGCTGTAACCATCATTTTGATCCCAATGTTCCTTTACATTTAAGATAAATCAACTTTGAACCTATTAATACTGGTTATATTTGTTTTTTTTGTTGGCAGTGTTTTATCTGTCTGATCTAACAGTCTTTCTGTAATGGTAGTTGATATTTTAGACATTTATTTTTATTTGTGTCAAAGAAATGTCAGTATAGCAGAGATATACAGCTATAAGATAATGCATTTAATTGAAGCCTTATTGGTGTAACTCACCCTAAAGGTGTGACCCTCACACATCTGTCTGTTTGTAAACCATCAGAGGCCCTAATCTGTCTACAATGTGTGTGTTTTTTAATTTTATTATTATTATTATTATTATTTATTTATTTATTTTATTTTATTTTTTCAGGTGTGTTTAGTGAGTCATTGTCAGTGACGGAAGGAGATTCTGTTACTTTACACATTGGTGTTACTGAAATACATGAGGACAACGATATACTGTGGAAATTTGGAGCTGAAAAGTCTCAAATAGCTAAAATAAAGAAAAAGAAGGAAATATTCTCCACATTTGATGGTCCTGATGGGAGATTCAGAGACAGACTGAAGCTGGACAATCAAACTGTATCTCTGACCATCACAAACATCACAACTGTACACGCTGGAGATTATCAACTTGAGATAAGTGGAGCGAAAAAATCATCAAAAACATTCAGTGTTTCTGTCTATGGTGAGCAGAGATCAGGGGTGGGCAACTGGTCCTTGAGAGCCATTCTCCAGAAGAATTTAGATCCAACAATGAAAAAAAATTAAAAACTCACCTGCCTAGTCTTCATAATCCTCAAGACACTGATTAGCTTGTTCAGTTACGGATGTTGTCTACGCCTGGACATAATTTATCCAAACAGGCACATATTGTATTTCATGTGTTACATCATTGTATAGTTTGAAAAGACAGACACATTCAGTGACCATCGACATGCTAAACACTCACTTAACACAAACATTTTTACACAGATTCACTAGAATTCACAACACAGAAAGCAGACTGATTGTTGTGTTCATATTCCTCTTATTCTCTCATGTTTCCAGCTCGTCTTCCTGTTCCTGTCATCAGCAGTAATTCTTCACAATGCTCTTCTTTTTCATCATCATCATCATCATCATCATCATCATCATCACAGCAGAATTGTTCATTGGTGTGTTCAGTGGTGAATGTGGGTCATGTGACTCTCTCCTGGTACAAAGGAAACAGTTTATTGTCCAGCATCAGTGTGTCTGATCTCAGCATCAGTCTCTCTCTACCTCTGGAGGTGGAATATCAGGATAACAACAGCTACAGCTGTGTGATCAACAATCACATCAGCAACCAGACCACACATCTGGACATCACTCAGCACTGTCAGCCATGTTCAGGTAAAGCAAAACTGATATATATATATATATGTTTATTTACTGATCTGATCTGATCTTCTGTTGTAGATCAGACTGATTTCAATCACTTACATTAATGTCTCTCTTTCACTCTCCTTTAGGTCCCCCAGGCTCAGTCTCTCTGATATTGCTGATCTCTGCTGGATCTCTGTTGATTGTTGCTGCAGTTGTGATATTCTGGATCTACAGGAAACGTAGAAAAACTGATCAAGAAGGCAAGTGTTTCCTACTGCTTCTAAACAATAATATATATATTAAAAAATAAAATAAAAAATACTAAATTGAAAATAAGCTCCAAATTTTAGTAAACCCATAGGCCTATTTTATCATTTAATTAAAATGAATCTCACAGTTTTTTAGTTAACATCCTGTATATGAAACCAATCTAATATTGTTTTTGACTATTTTTGTAGATCACACTCATATCAAAATGTGTGTCTCTTTGTATGTAATGATACTGAACGTCGCTCTTTAGTCGTCTCACTCGGAGTCTCGCAGAAATCTGCATTTCTCAGTCTGCATCAACACTACAAATGCAAAAAAAAATTATTTTACATTTTAAATTGAATAATAATAATAATTAAAATAACCTTACAGATGTAAAGATGCAGCTGGTGATCAAATTATTATCTATATGAATGATGACTTTTATTATGCTAGCTGAGTTTAAATGCTGATTATATACAAAGAATGTAAATTACTTCACTTTTGTTAAACATCCCAACTGGGTTTAATTTATGTGTAAAGAATGTCTCTCTAAATGTAGTGATATTTTATAAACGTTTTGTATACGGTGAAAAATATGACAAATATTTTTCAACAGGCCGAATGGCAAATTAAATTTGTTTATGCCATTTTTAAAACTGTGGTATTAAATATTTATTGCCTTAAGTTTGAAAACCCTACATAACTACAATTGTTGTTTAGAAACATATCTAGTAGTGTAGGATTTAGTTTAGTTGTTTAAAGCATATTATTGTTGAAACAGTGGAGACTTCTGCAGAAAAGGTCACTTACACTGAGCTGGCATTCAACAGAACAAACACAGAGGAGTCGGTAAGACATTTCATTGTTCATTTGTTGAGTGTATTTGTAAAATTTCAGCAGAGAGTCAGTCCATTTTAATCATTAAAAAAAAAAGAAATACTCTGTATTTTTAAAACTATATAATCTCGGTACATCACATTTATTGTTATTATTATATCTTGTGTTATGCATTTTTTACAGGAAGTTAAAGAGGACAGTCATGTGGATTATGCACCAATAACGATGAGGTGATCAGACGTCAATGTTGTTCTTAGAACAAGTAGCTTGTGATCATTTTCACTAGAAACCTCCAGAAATGACCACAGATTCTGAGTCAACGGTTAGGCTTTGAGATCACCACATTGCATCTGGTCTCCTAAAACTTCAAAAGACTCAACCTTGAAATACAATGAGCTTTAATGAATTATGTAACTCTTACAGCCCAAAGAAGCATTTTCATTGTTCACTCTTAAAGTTAAATGTGCAAACTGTAGATGCAAACTATACTCATCAAAAGAAATGGAGACCCCGTTGTGGTATCGATTATTTACATCTCTATAGAAAATGTGGTTTGATCTGCTGATAGACAAACAGCTTGTGCATGAGAATGTTTGATGTCTGTTCGTGAGTGTATATGAGGTGTGAGAAGTGCATCTGTGTCAATAGCTTGTGGTTGAAGGGCTTTTTTCCATTCTTGCTTACCTGAAAGCATCGACTTCTGCTCTAAAGAGAAACCACTTTACTATATAATACTGAACTCATCAATTCTGCTGTTTGACAAAATGGTTTCAAAACAAGCAGTGGTATCACTGTTCATATTAGTACATGAAAATATCACATGCACAAATGCATCATGATCTTATATAATCATGCAGTGATCCTGCAACTAAGTAGTGCTAGTTTCAGAAGTTATTTCCAGCTCAACACTTCTTTCTAAGCAGAACTATTCTTATAAATGTCATATCCTGTTTTTTTTTTTTTCTTCTTCTGCCAGTGTCTGGGTCTTTTAAGGAAATCACGCAATGCATGATTTACAATGTATAATTTATGTTTGATGTATTTGGTTTTCATCGGTTTTGAGGAGAAACTAACTAAACAATGCTAACCAGCTTGATTCAAGGTTGACCACCTTTTAGCATGGCAGGGCTCCTGTGTAAACACTAAATATGAAACAGTTCCTGTGTTGTTTGTGAGTACAGTTAACAAGGAATAAATAAATATTTTAAAATGTGTTGAATTGTTGCGAAACGTAATTTATGATAAATCATGAATGGCCCATTTTACTGCAAGAGAAATTTGCCTGGAGTGCATGAGCTTGAAATGTTTATTGGTATAGCAATAAATATTATAGCTGGACCTTAAAATGTTTTGTCTTCGTTAGTGTGAAGCGTAACTCCTGAGCCTTAAATATCACATAACTGATCACTCTATATTAAAACTCCATATTAAGAGCAGCAAAATAAATAAATAAATCAATTATTTAATTTAGATGCTGATAATAATAATAATAATAATAATAATAATAATAATAATAATAATAATAATAAATCTGTCACTGTTGAAACATCTGCTGTAATACTACAAACGAATTGTTATCAATATAGGCATTTCCCCCACATAACTGTTAAATCTTACAGCAGGTGTTTAATAGAAAGTGTATATAACTGGAGTATAGAGCGCCGTCTAGTGTTCAAAATAAGACTTCACATGTGAAGCTTTGGGCACATGGGCGTCTCTATGATTTGAAAACATCAGGAGCTAGAGGACGTTGTGTATATCACACTGTGTGTGTGTGTGTGTGTGTGTGTGTGTGTGTGTGTGTGTGTGTGTGTGTGTGTGTGTGACCCAGGATCACAAAACCAGTCATAAGGGTATTTTTTATTTTTTAATTAAGATAAGTTTTAATTAAGTTTTAATATATTTAAAAATGTACAAAATATCTTCATGGAACATGATCTTTACTTAATATCCTAATGATTTTGGGCATAAAATAAAAATCAATAATTCTGACCCATACAATGCATTTTTGGCTATTGCTACAAATATACCCCAGCGCCTTAAGACTGGTTTTGTGGTCCAGGGTCACACACACACACACACACACACACACACACACACACACACAGACAGATTTGCAGAATTGTTGTAAATATATTTGTTTAGGTGACTTTATACTGTACATATCAGGGTATTTTACCCAACTATCAGTAACGTTTAAAAATTGTGTACAAAACAACCCGTCACCTATTCACACCCTTTTATATATAGTACATACAAACAGTGTTACTTTACATAGTTACAGTAGATGGCTACCTTGAAACTGATTATTTGAATCCTTTGATATTTACACCTTTCTGCACTGATCAGTTGTATGATATTGATTGAACTGATAAATGGCGCCATCTGTTGTGTTTTTGAAGAACAGTATTGAAACAGCATCAGTTCTGTGACCTCAACAGGAAAGAGATTAATATTCTTCTAGTGTTCTGACTATGACCAGGGGTGGATTTAGTGATATGGGGGCCCCCGGGCAAAATATAGGACTGGGGCCCTATCCTCTGGATATGGATTGGTGTTGTTTTAGTGATATGGGGGCCCCCGGGCAAAATATAGGACTGGGGCCCTATCTATATATACATAATACACACACAACACACAAATAAACAAAAACATATACTATTAAATAAAAAGGTTTTTAAGTTATAGCGCCACCCATGGTCCAATCTCCATAAAAGTTTGCATGCTTCATATTATCATGTCGCATGTGCTCAGCAAATTTCGTGAAGTTCTATGTAAATTAGACACACAAAAACAAATTTCAGCAATCAAATTTAGCTTTAAAATATAGCATTTTCACTTTTATAGAAGTTAAAGTGCCACCTGTGGTCCGATCTCTGTAAAATGTTGCATGCTTCTTTAGAATCAGATGTAGCATGTAGTCACATAGAGTTGCAAAGTTATCAGTTTTCATTGAAGAATGGCAGGCTATTGTGTGCACTAGGCCACACCCATTTTCAAAGGATCAATTTCAACTTTTTTATATAATTATTGACCTAGACAGTCCAGGGAATTTTACTGCAGTGGTTTTATTGAGGATGAGCAAAAAAAACACTGATTAGTTTGCACAAGAATATTTCTCACATAATCAAAAACATTTAATTAACGTTTTGACTGACAGCAGTGCTTTTAGAAGCAAGGTTGTTTAGAATGAGGAGCCCATATGTTATGAATATCCTGTGCATGTGTAAAAAAAAAAAATAAAAAAAAAATAAAAAACACATAACATACAATAATGCACCTGAAAAAAAAAAGAACAAAGAGAGAGAGAGAGAGAGAGAGAGAGAGAGAGAGAGAGAGAGAGAGGCTGATTTGTTTATTTATTTTTATATTCTTATATGGGTCTATGGGTCAATGAGACCCAGTAATTTTTGTTCTGATGGGCTTCTGTTAACCTGGCCTTCATTGCAAATGTCCTCAAAGACAATCTCGACACCTTTGACAAAGACACATACGTTTTATTATGGATGTGCGCACTTTATTTCACGTCTTCTGAACTGTTGACAACAAACACCCGCTTACCCCCATTGAAAGGCTTGGAGGGGTTAAAACTATTAATATAACTCCAATTGGATTCGTCTGAAAGAAGAAAGTCACATACACCTAGGATGCTTTGAAGATGAGTAAAACACAGGCTAATTTAAATTTTTAAATCTTAATAAGAGCCATTTAATTGTAACCATATATGATTCATGACGAGCTGTGTATCTGAGCCACAAATAGGGTTATAAGCTATCATGGGAGGATTTACAAACCACAACAGCTTGAGTGTTATTAGCAGATACTCTTCTTAGATCAGACTTTTCACTGAACAAATGAAGATGATGTTTTGCATGTTTGTTTGTTCCGGCGCCAGACTGGTAAGTTATAAATATATATTTTTGGCTCTGTGTAACATTCCTCACAGATGTTAAAGTCATGGAAGATAATGGAGATTGCTTCTACTTAGAATTATTTCATGAAAACGTGCAGGAACCCCATTTTATTTACTTATCTAAATGTACCATATTCTTAAACATCAAGGTGTTGATAATATCCAGAATAATTCAGCTTTTCGTGTTGTAATTACATCATTAATCTATTATTTGTATATCTCTCCTTTTATTTGCTGTAATTCTGAATGTTTTTTTAATTTACCTTTAGATAAAAAACTACAGCTGATTTCAGGCTTTGTAAACCACTGGGAGCCTTAATCTGTGTAAAATCAGTTTATATTCTCCAGGTGTGTTTGGTGATTCAGTGTCAGTGATGGAGGGAGATTTTGTCACTTTATACACTGATGTTACTCAAATACATGAAGATGACTACATACTGTGGAAATCTGAAGCTGAAAACTCTATCATAGCTAAAATTAAAAAAGAGAAGCAAATCTTCCACACGTATGATGATGTTTTTGATGAGAGATTAAGAGACAGACTGAAGCTGAACGATCAAACTGGATCTGTGACCATCACAAACATCACAACTCAACATGCTGTAGTTTATCAACTAGAGATAAATGGACTGAAACTGATATTAAAATAATTCAGTGTTTCCGTCTATGGTGAGTAGAGATCATTTGTCCTGTTGTTTTATTAAAGGAATATTCAGTACAAGTTAAGCTTAATCAACAGCATTATGACATTGCTTTGTTTAGATCTGTTCATATTAAGCTTTTTGCACATTGTCATCATTTAATATTTTGTAATTACAATCACACACATGTGAACATGTCTACACTACATTTGGATGGAGTTTACTTAAAGCAAGTTAGGTTGCTTAATACTTTAATACTATCATTAAGAAATCAAGCTGAGAAAAAGAACACAATTACTGTATGTCAGTTGACCACATTCTGATCATGTGGGGCTGATGTACACAATAAAATTAAGTAAATTCAAAGGACCTTTTTTCAGTGTATACTACTGATTTGAATCTCTGCACATGTAGCCCACAATATTTTCACTTAACATTTTCAGTTTATATCATTTGATATATTGAAGTGCTAAATTACAGTCACAGTCATTATTAGCAATATTTTAATTGTTTCATTATGGATGAGATTAATCCAAGCATCGTTATGATGAAGGCTTTATCCTATGGACTTATATCCAGCCAATTCACCACATTTGAGCACTCACTAGCCTCGTCTCCCTTCTCTGTTTCACCTGTAAAAAAATAAAAAATAAAAAATTCAAATACCATCCAGATAAATACAAAACCAAAATAAACACTCAACATTACTCATGTACATGCATGTTTCTATTAATGCTGCATTATTTAATTTGAAGGTCTTATCCTTTACCACCTGTATGCATTAGTAATAATTTTTAAATCGTAATGTATAAGAGCTATAATAACTTTAGATTTGTTAAAGCAGTGCTATTTTAAGCTGCAGTAGCTGTTAGTTTGCCATTGTTTGTATATATTGCTTGCTGTTTAGCAATATCTCACCAAAATTACAATCACACATATGCATGTATAACAGTTCTATAGTAAGAACCTTCTGAGGATTCCTCATCTGACGGTGATGTTTCTTGTTCTGTTGATTTCACAGGTTCCTCTTGAGCTGCATTTATAACAGTACTATAGTGGAAACCTTCAGAGGATTCCTCATCTGACGGTGATGTTTCTTGTTCCGTTGATTTCACAGGTTCCTCTTGAGCTGCATTTATAACAGTACTATAGTGAAAACCTTCAGAGGATTCCTCATCTGATAGTGAGTTTTCTTGTTCTGTTGATTTCAAAGGTTTCTCTTGAACTTTTGAACGAGTTAACCATCCACCAATACTACTAATGATATTTGCACCAGCGCTCCAGCTGAGCCAATGTTCTTTCTCCAGGCTGTAAGGAGGAACCAGAAGAGAACAACAGTGGTCATTGGAACAAGTTACAAATTTTCTGTAGTTACTATATTTCAACTAATTTGAGTACAGAGTGTAATAGACTATAGCAAACATTACATTTTCTGTTATCAAATTAGTTACCGATTTTAGATTGTTTGGCATATACACAAACAATATTTGTGTTTACAATATAAAACATTTAAAATAAATTACATTTCCATTTTTGTCTGTTTATAATTGTTTGACTGCAACATAAGGATGTTTACTCACCTCAGATTACAGTTTGAGTCTTGTAGTAAATCAATGAGCTGATTTTTCGAGTATCTTATGGTATTGTTACTCAAATCAAGTTCTTTTAAGAATGTCAGTGCTTTAGTCTTGGCCAAAGACTGAGTTAAATGTGCAACATCTGTAATGCCACAGTCATTTAGACTAGAAAGAGAGGAAGAAATATAATTGTTATAATGTTTGCTTTTCTCAGCTAAATTTGGAGGGGGAAAAAATCACAGTCATCTCAAAGGGGATGCATTTTGATTAGGAATTTCACCTGATGGATTTCCAGTGGCATGGGGTTTAGATTTGACAGGGAAATTAACAGAATTGACCAACAGAAGTTGCTTTAGTGAACTCTGAACTGGCTGGAGCCTTGTTCTGCCAATCCAATTGCCATCCATCAGGTGAAACTGCACAAAATATTTACAACGAACGGGCCTATAATTCAAGCAGTGTATCCTCGACCACTTCATAAAAGTATTGTTCCAGAATTGAAGTGCCTCTTGGGAAAAGGTTCATTTTTTATTTATTTTTTTTATTTATTTTTTTAATATCTGCAGAATTTTGCCATGCAAAAGTACACTATAATGTGACTGCACCTTATTGCACAATATATAGAATTCAGCCAATTCATAAAAAGACCCAAATATTTTAAATGTATAAAGCTATGCTCTACATTACCAAATGGTTTAAAATATAAAGATGAAAGGCAGTTACAAATAATTAAATTATACATAATAAAGAGAAAAAATATAAGGCACAGTCGAAGTGTCTGCAGGAACACACATTAATTCTTCTTCAACTTAATATATATTCCTCCACTGGGAGGAATTATTTTCCACAAATATGGGAGATATTGGGTAAAAGTGCTTTAGTTAAAATTACAGTGTTAGAGTGATTTTAAGCATTGTGATTCTTGTATGGGAATATTCCTCACCTCAATCTCTTCAACTGACACCGTGAATTATTCAGTATTTCACACAAGATCTTCAGTCCTTTGTTTTCTATTTTATTCTGACTGAGGTCCAGCTCTCTCAGGTGTGAAAGGTTTAAACACAGGGATGGAGTCAGGATGTTACAGTGTTTCTCTGTAATTTTGCATCCACACAGACTAAAGACAGAGAAAGAAATAACAATAATCCATGTTCAGTTCATGTGTGAGTTAAATTCATCCTGACTAAACACAATAAAGTCACTAATATACGACCATGGAACCTTAATTATAGAACCATAAACCAATCTATAACTAGGATTTGAGGATACTAGTTACAATACAAGTCTAAAACATATTTAGTTGGACAAAAAATGCTTGTGAATTGCAACTGAATGTCAGAGCTGAACTTTTTAAATGTTTTTTTAGTATTGAAAGCCACAGCTTTCTGTAGCTCAAGACCAAGGGGTTCTCCCCGAGGGGAAGCCCGGTTCGCATGATAAAGGTCATGCGGCGATGCCTATATGCCTTGGACATGTGGAGGAAGCCTTTGTTCTTGTCTCAGGGCCCGGTGCTGGGGGCTCCTTGTTGCTGCGTAACGCTAGCAACAGATGCGTCCCTCACCGGTTGGGGGAGAGTTTGTTCTTTTGTTTGTTTTCATTGGTTTGAGAACATTGTTGAAACATATTTATGTTCTAAGAGACATTTACTGATACACTTTTTTTAAACTTAATTATTTTAGAAGGGGTTGAGTTTTGACATAATTAGTGAGATTTGTACTGTAAAAATTAATGCATGTAACCTATACACGAGTTCTCAACTCAAACTATCATCATAATCCACACTGAAGAGAGTACCTGGGGTTATTTAATTGCATAACACACACACACAAACATAAGTGTTCCCCTTCCCATAGTGTCGAAAAACACTATGGGAACACCTTCAGCATGTCCACACTCTGAATCACATGTGTAATCAGTCCAATGGAAGGGCAAGACATCATAGGCAGGTGACATAGCGACCAGGAAGCTATAAAAGCATGCGAGGTGGAACCGCCATCAGCTTTCTGTCATTCCACAAGCGCTCTGTGTTGTGTCAGTCATACTTTTCATTCTGTGAGTTTTATTTGATGTTGTACGTTTGAAAAACAAGTTATAAAGCATGTTGAAAACCAAATGTAAGGGTGAAAGTGGATATCGTTTCAGGCTGGGTGTTCCTCCCTGCCCTCGCTACATCACGAGTGGGGATACACACTATCTGTGCGTTGTCTGCTTGATGGCGAAGCATGTGGAGTGGGCTCTCGAGGGGGCCATCTATCCACATTGTCAGCGAACGTCATTATGCTCGTTTCGCTCCTGGAAGGAGCGTTCCTCGCAGTGAGGGTCCCACTTCAGCTGAGACTGAGTTGCGGCTGCATTTGTAGGGTTTGCAACTGGATTTGGCGGAGGGAATGGAGACAGGCAAGGGCGCAGCAGTCTCCAGCGAGCGCTTCTCTCAGTCTCTTCCACCCAGAAACGTAGCAGAGCTGAAGGGCTCGCTTCCCCTTTCAGGGGTCTCCAGAGCAGCTAATTCGGCTGTCTCCTGCCAGTCCTACACTTCAGGGCACCAAAGACTCAGAGATTAGAGAGACTGGTTCCCTTAGTTGACTATTTAGCAGTGTGGAAGCTACTACCAATTAGTAGCTACTACCAAATATCTTGTTGGGTCCTGCATACTGTAGAAAAAGGCTGCCTTTCAATGGGGTCTTTCCCACACTCGTGGGCCCCGAGCAGGCTCTGTTATTAGAACAAGAAGTGAACACTTTCTTGAGGAAGGAGGCCATCGAGGTGGTCTCTCCTTAGGACAGAGAATCCGGGTTCTATAGCCAGTACTTAATTGATCCAACGAAGATTGGGGGCTGCGTCCAGGGCATCCGCATTCTGAATTACATCCGACATTCGGTTGATTTTAGCTCAATCAGATCAGTTGGCGGTTCGGCATTGAGATGTTGTTCTCGCTCACAAGAGAGAGCTGATGTTAAGACTAAACACCTAGAAAAGTGTGCTTTCTCCATTACAGAGGACCACTTATCTGGGCATAGTGTGGGATTTGACCACGATGCAGGCACAGCTGTCTCCTGCTCAGATCGAGTCGATCCTCATGTGCCTTGGACATGTGGAGGAAGCCTTGGTTCTTGTCTCAGGGCCCGGTGCTGAGGGTTCCTTATTACCACGTAACGCTAGCAATGGATGCATCCCTCCCCGGTTGGTTTGCGGTCATGAGTGGCCACTCTGCCTGTGGTCTGTGGAGCGTTTGCCATCTCACATGTCTCCAACAACACAGTGGTGGTCTCTTACATCAACCACCAAGGGGGTCTGCGTTCACGCCCCTTGTACAAGCTGGCACACCAGATCCTTGTGTGGTCCCAGGACAAACTCCTTTCGTTGAGAGCAGTGCATAATCTTGGGCATCTAAATATGGGAGCAGACATCCTTTCGAGGCAGGGGTCGAGGCCCGGGGAATGGAGGCTTCATCCCAAGGTGGTGAAGCAGATATGTGGAATTTTTTGCCAGGCTCAGGTGGACCTGTTTGCGACATCGCACTGTCCCCTCTGGACAGACCAGGTTTCAGTTGGTCAACAGCGCAGTCTATTCCACTTCCTCAAAATAGAAACGCATCAGCAATGTGCCTGAACACATCTCTTTTTCAGACTGGCACTCCCATGGGTGCACAAATGGGCGTTAATGCATTTGCTATTTAAACAATGTGATGCAGGACCTGAAAATGACAACTGCGTCTGGCCGAAACTAGCAAAAAACACTTGTGTCATGCGTGGCGCAGCATTGCGCTGGGTGTATGATAGGGCCCAGTGTGATCAAGTTTATCACAGCAATGGATGTTTACTTCTGTTTCTGAAAGCAGTAACGTCCCTTGAATTGGAGTGTTTTTGACAGAGAGTTAAAATGAGGATGAAAAATGATCAATATCACATGTATTTTAAGTTATCCTATGTTGCTAACTTCATTAGCTAAACTACAGGAACAGGCATTTCATGACCCCTCTTTGACTAAAAGTACCATCAGTGTTGCAGAAAACTGTAACTCTGTCAGAAAAAATCTATTGTGATTCTTGTTTTAAGTTTTTGTCTGCCTTATTTCTTGTCAGATTTCAGCATACAGTATGAAACTCTCTACTGAAAAACATACTGAACCATTAGTCCATTAGCTCATAGTACTTTTAAATCTTTCTTCAGATTGGGAAATGCTAGATGATACTGTGCTCCTGTTGTGTTAAAATAAATAACTTAATAGTAAAATTTAATTTCACAGTAACTGCTGTTAAATATAACGTTACTAACTGTAGTTTTTCCAGCTTGCATTGTGAACTTCCTAATAGAAGCCCAAGGTTTTCAATAACAGAGTCTCCTAGTTGATTCCCACTGAGGTTCAGCTCTCTCAGGTGTGATGGGTTTGATTTCAGAGCTGAAGTCAGGATTTGACACAGTTTCTCTGTAATACTGCAATCGCACAGACTGTAGACAGAAAGAAAAAGTTAATGTATGTTTTAAATTATCATGAGTAAATGCCATACAATCACTAATACATCAGAACATGAAAACCTAATTATAGAACCATAAACCAAGACAGGAGGTAACTTAACTAGGATTTGAGGATACTAGTTACAACAGAAGACTGGAGCATCTTTATTCTCATTAAAAGTAAATGACACACTCATTGAATGAATTAATTATCTGTAATTTAAAATATAGAATCAATATTGTAGTTCACTGAGAAAAAAAGTGACATTTAAATTTACTATCTTCATGTAGTTAATTTCAGAAAATTAAGAAAATATTGTACACAAATCACAATGTAAAGTATTTTTAGAGTGTGGTTTACTGCACAAAATACAAATTTTGCTTCAAAGTTTAATTATTTTTCTACTGATACACATTGAATCAGTCCAATAGTTAAAAGCATCACACTGTAACTGATGTACAGCATAATGATACCAACTCTAGTTTCTCCAGCTTGCATTGCGGGTTCATCAGTACATCTTTGAGGTTTGTTACTCCTAATTTTCCTAATACATTCCCACTTAAGTTCAGCTCTCTCAGGTACGATGGGTTTGATTTCAGAGCTGAAGTCAGAACAGAACAATCTTCATCTTTCATGTCACAGCTTGTGAACCTTTATTTGGAGAAATGAGACAAACAAACTATGATCTGTTTCTTTCAAATACCAAAACACAATTTTATTTGTTTTGTGATTGTTACTGACCTCATTTGCTTCATTTTACAGTGTGAATCCTTCAGTACATCATACAATTGTGTTTTTTGTCTTGTGTTTTTTAGGTTATTCCCGCTTAGGTCCAGCTCCCTCAGGTGTGATGGGTTTGATTTCAGAGCTGAAGTCACAGCAGAACAACCTTCAACTGTCATATCACAGTATCTTAACCTAACATTGGGAAAGATCAAGAGATGGAGAGCATAAAATAAAGTATGAGAAGCTAACACTTTATTACATCAACAAAATAAGGAAGAGAGATCATCTTTACTAGAGATGCAGTATCAGTATCGGGCCGGATACTGTTTTTGTGCATTTATATTAAAAGGCTCTGTGACATACTGAGTTTGGTGACCCCTAATCTAATTCCTGTGCTTAAATAAAAAAGAAATGAATTAAATGAAAGACAAAAAATACAACAGAGCAATAGAAAGAACAGTGAAAGAAGCTCATACATTACATTTTAACAGGCATAATTAAGTGTGAAAATAACTGAAGGAAACTTCTATTAAATAATAATAATAATAATAATAATAATAAAAATAATAAAAAATACAAATTAAATGAAAATACAAGTATTGGTAATCATTATTTTTGGTGACCAATAATGAAAGCATTGGTCTCGTTCTGGAAAAAGTGGTATAATCCTTACTTCACCAGATCACAAAATACTCATCATGAGATACTGAGTATAAAGTGTTCCTCACCTTAGTCTCTTCAGTTTACAGTGGAAATCATTCAGGAGATCACATATGTGCATCACTCCTGTGTTCTTTATTTTATTTCCACTGAGGTTCAGTTCTCTCAGGTGTGATGGGTTTGATTTTAGAGCTGAAGTCAGGATGAGGCACTGTTTCTCTGTAATACTGCATTCACACAGCCTGAAGACAGAAAGAGAAAAGACAATGTTGGGCCCACCAGAAAATCATTCTGTAAAGTTATAGTTTACTCATATTTGTCATAATTCACTCTATTAGGCGATGTTCTTTTGGCAAAACAATCACAAGGCAGTATCAAAATCGTGTACCAAAAACATTTTGTCATAAATACTTGGCAATAACTTTTTACAAATAATATGTTGCTTGTATTCCACTTTTTCAGAGAAGTGGAATACAAAAAAAATAAAAAAAAAATTAAAAAAAAATAATAATAATAATAATAAAATAATAAAAATAATAATAAAAATAATAATAATAATAATAAACCCTACAAAAAACACATTTAAGTGCTTATTATTGCCATCTATAACTTAATTACAATAAGTGCTGCTGATTTATTGAATTAAATTGAAGCAGTTTATATATATATATATATATATATATATATATATATATATATATATATATATATATATATACACTTAAAATTTTTAACACATTTACCATACCCTGCCAGGCCTTGACCTGTACGTCATCTTACACTGCATGCAGCTGCTGACAAACATATTCAGGACATGATGTAGCCTATGAGATTTATGTTATATGACCCTAAAATAATATATTGACATCACCTTCATCACCACGGTTAAACTGCTAAATATAGTGTAGAAATTTTCTGTGAAGCTGCTTTGCAAAGGTGGTGAAAAGTGCTATGCCAATAAATGTGAATTGAATTGAATTAAAATAAAGAGACAGGGCAAAAATGTCCCTTTATGGGTATATACAGTAGTTTAGCAATATCACAAGAGCAAGAGTGGTTTTTCCCTCAAATATCCGCAAATCTGATTTAATACAACAGTTTAATAAATGTGTTACATTTTACACAAAATATTGCCAGTGTTGTTCCAACCAAAGCCACAGCAGAACTGTTGTGCCTTTCTGAAAACCACACAACAATGCCTTCTTATTGAATGTATCCAAATTTTTAAATGAATCGAGTAAGCCAACTGTACAGTGACCCATTCATAAAGATCCATTTTTAACGTCCTACACATGAAAATTCATACACATAATATTTACATTTTAAAACAATCTAGCATAATTATCTGAATTGCTGTAAGTCTCATCTACATTGGGGATGCACAATTTCCAAAATTTCATAAAAAAATAAAAATAAAAATAAAACTCTTTACAATAACTTTAATTTTAATACTTCACATTATTATGACTGTGATGTTGAGAGAAAAACATACCACTGGTTCAGACAAATGAGAAAATATTGTCAAGTAGAGTAACACTGCTATTAAAAGTAATATAGCATTTTAAAATAATGTGAAATACTCACGTCAGAGTGTTGAGTGTACAGTGTTTATCCTGCAGTAAAGCAGCGATCTGATTCACTCGCATGTCTCCTAGTTCACATTCACTCAGATTCAGTTCTCTCAGGAGTAGTGGGTTTTTACCCACAATTCCAGTCACATACTGACAGGCTTCATCTGCAGCAGAACTTCTCAAAAACCTGTAAAGGTTGATGCACGATTCAGTTTCAGTCTGAACTAAATGTCCATTGCCTTTTAAAATATGTTAAGACAAAATTCATTGTCATTGTTTTTAATGACAAGCTCTAGTTAATTTCAGCACTTTTATTTTGAACAAATAAATACACAAAATAATCATTTTTGTCTTTTTGACATTCAAATATGTATTTGTAAGAAACAGTGAGAAAGTGTAAATGTCAAGAGGAGCGGTAGGGCATGGGATCATTAGATCTTCATTTTCAGTACAAATATGGACAATGAAGTTGGCATTCTGAATGGTCTCAAGATCTTCCTGGACAGCACACATTTGTGAAGACCTGGATATTCATAGATCTGCTGTAGTGCGATACAGTGTTGGGAATCTGGGCTTGATGGAAATCAAATACCACACTACTGAACATCAGCACAACTGCAGATTACTGCATTACTGAAATAATATTTAGTATGAATATTTAGCATATATTTTATTTTGTATTATTGCATCATGTCTCACCTCAGTGTCTTCAGTTGACAATTTGGATCCTGTTGTAAATCAGTGAGCTCCTTCACTCCTGATTGTCCAGGATCATTTCCTGTGAGATCCAGCTCTATCAGGTGTGAAGGGTTTGATCTCAGAGCTGAAGCCAGAGCTTTATAACCTTCTTCAGTGATACAGCAATCTGAGAGTCTACAGAAAATTAATTCATGAATTAAAATTAACATTTACAGTTAACAATTAACATTACAATTAATAATGCTGCTCAAAACTGGCACACATGTATTTACACAATAATAATTTGAATAGACTGCATAAATTGTATAATTAAAATACATGAACTCAAATGGGGAGGGCTGCAATATTATGATTACAAAAATGTATTTAAATTATTATGATTATTGTTTAATATTGCTCTTGATATTAAAAATTATGATAATGAAGTGTTTAGAGAAAGAGCACATCATATTCTGGCTAAGAATAGTTTATTAATTAGTTTATTGATTTTTTTATATATATATATTTAAGAAAAAAAAAATTCTCATTGATTGTTTTAGTAGTATGAAAAGCAAAATGATTATTTAAACTGGGAATACATTTTATACAGAAAGTGAGCAAAAAACGTTCCCACCATTGAAGCTATCAGTGAATAGCTTGAGGTATGCACTCTCACAGAAACTCATTTTATAATTAGAGGTGTATGTAGCAAACTGCATTCAATCCACTCCATTACATTTACTTCAGTAACTTTTTGGAAAATATATACTTTTTAGAGACTTTAAGGTGGGTACTTAAAAAAAAAAAAATAATAATAATAATAATAATAATAATAAAATTGGTAAGTCGATGGGGGCTACCAACTGTTTAGTTACATACATTCAAAATATACAAAATATATTTTAATATAGCTAGGCTAATTCTCTAATCTGAACTTCACATTTCACTTTAACTGAGACAACTGTGATAAACTTATTTAATAAAAAAATAAATATTTAATTTAGAAAAGAAAGGAGTTTTATTTTTTGCATATGGTGAGTTTAAAAAATTCTAGCGGTCCCCCCAGACTGAGCTTTTTTTTTTAGGCGATCATTATTTTAGAACGTTTCCCCTTATTGTTTCCATGGCGATGGGTCATGTTTGTCACGTGACAAACCTCGGTCACAATAACACTGTATGACAGATGGATCACTTTTATTTCGTTTTTCCTTTTTTATTCAAAATATTCATAAACTTGCACACCACGTCATGAACAATCTGATATTCCAAATCACAAATATGTGTTAATGAGTGTGCTTTGTCATTTATAAACCTTTCTAAATGATCTTGATCGTGATCTGTAACATCAGATGGGCACTGCCATGTTTGTTCGCGCTGCAGTTCAGAGAGTCTTGTCATTCGGATTTACAGCACGTGAATTCATCCATTTCTCCCAAAATACTATTTTATTTAGTTTTATATTTTATTTATTTATTATTTAAATTCTGTATTTAGAGATAACACTGTTGTGAGGTTAATTATGGCTCATGATTTCTGTGTGAAAATGTACAAATATGTGTCCATGCAGTTATTGAATGACAACCACTACAACACACACACACACACACACCCAGCAACAAAAAACATAATCTTCATTTTTTTCACTGCTGGAGGTAAGCAGATCCAATAAATATATAATATTCCATTGATTGCTGTGGTGTTGAGTGTAGCTGATGGTGGAATGTACTCACTTGAGTATCTTCAGCTCACAAACAGGATTCTTCAGTCCCTCACAGATCTCTTTGACTCCTGAGTCCAGCAGAAGGCTGTTGTTCAGGCTCATCTCTTTCAGGATGGTTTTGGAGGAGAGAACAGTAGCTAGAACTGAACAACTTTTCTGTGTCAGCTTACAATTATTCAGCCTAAGCACAAAAACAGCATTATTTATCATTCAGCGCATATTCAACACACATCAGATAATCTTTTATAATGATAAACAGAGAAGTTATTCTTACAAAATTTTCTCCACTTTGCTATGAGAGTCTATTAAAAGAGCAGAGAGCTTCTCCCAATCCAGATCTTCTAATTTATCTTCACTCAGATCCAGTTCTTTCAGTAATAATGGACTTTTACCCAGAACTTCAGTAAAATACTGGCACATTTCCTCTGCAGCAGGACTTTTCAAATACCTACAGGAAGAAGATAAGAATTTTAGATTAGATAATTATGTTACAATTCATGAAGCTCCCAACTTGCTTATGTGTCCAGTCTAAGGGTACACCAGTATGAAATTTCAGAGATTATAGAACAACTGATGATTCTCAGCCTAGGGTATCGGCCAGGGCTTGCAGCAGGAAGGTCAGTCACTGTTATATTAACACTACCCACTAAGTGAAATTGGATAACACTGGGAAAATATACCCATTCTACTTGGAACAGGAATGTTGCAGAAGCCCCATCCTTCTCGAAGGATGTGTCAGAAGCATTTACATATATGGATAACCGTTTAGGTACATATGGTAGATTAGAGGTGATTGTAACTCTCTTGAGGAAGGGCAGAGAAGTCTGCAGGGGAAACACAGGCTTCAAGCTATACTGTGAAGAAAACACACATGGGATCCACTTCACCAATATGACACCCAGCCCTCTTCTGGTTCTCACAGATTCATCGAGTGAGGGCCTGGTGCCAGACACTCCACCACGTCTGGCTGCTGAGGGAATGAAGGAGCTCGACAGGGCCTACAGTACGGACACTCAGTTTAGCAGTTTAGCAATCCGACACTAGATGGGGGTCTCTCGGTGCTTCTACCCATTTACAGTAAGAACACAGGAGGATACTGACTTAACATAAAGGCTATAGAAACTAGCGAACTTGATAGGGGGGGGTCACCCAGCCCGCAGCTCTACAAATATCTGTCAGCAGGGCACCACAAGCCAGTGCCCAGGAGGCGGCAACAATTCTGGTAGAGTGAGCTTGCAACCTGAGTTGGTAGGGCACACCCACTATCCACAATCCAGTGGACCGTCCTCTGCTTTGAGACGGCATTCCCATTCTACCAGCCTCATAACAGATAAAGAACTGTTCTGAGGTCCTGAAGCTTTGTGTCCAGTCCACACACCATCTTAAGGCACGGATGTGACAGAGCAAAGCTAAGTCTGGGTCTGCCTCTTCTGGGGGCAGCTATTGCAGGTTCACTACCTGATACCTGAAGTGGGTACTAAGAACCTTGGGCACAGAGCCAGGACCTCAGGGTTACCTGGGAGTCAGCAGGTCCAGACTCTAAGCATGATTCGCTGACCGAAAATGCATGCAGGTCCCCCACCATTTTGATGGAGACCAATGCAACCAAGAGTAGAGTTTTCATTGAAAGGAACTGACTGCAAAGGCTTAAATGGAACCTTCTGTAGTGCTCTGAGTACCAGAGTCAGGACATAGAGGGTATAGAGGGAGGGTGAGGAGGATTCAACCTTCTCATCCCCCTAAGGAATCTGCTGACCAGGTCATGCATCCCTACAGACTTCCCTTCAAAGGGGTCGTGGTTGGCGGAAATAGCCACAACGTTGAATTTAAGGGTAGAGCAAGACAGCCTTCGCTCCAACCCCTGCTGCAGAAAGGAAAGCACAACTCTGATCGGCATCTCCGGAGGTCTTCTCGGTGAGAAGAACACCACTTGACAAACAGGTTCCTCTTCATAGCGTAAGCGTGTCTCATAGACTGTGCTCGTGCCGAAGTGATGGTGTCCACTACCTCTTGGGAGAAGGCTCACTGGGGAGAAGCATATCTGCACAGGCCCCGTGGCCAGCTGTGTGCCAGCACTTCCATGCCGTGTGTTCCTCCATCCCTAACAGGTGAACCTGAGCAGCTCTAAAATGTCTCCAAATCAGCTAGACCATCTGGGGATGGAGTCTCCATGGCAAGGCAAATGGCAGCCATGATGCTGAGTGCCACAATTCTTCTGATGGTTTTTTTTTTGTTGTTTGTTCTGTGTTTTGTCATTTTTCTTCTATAAGTTTTACCAGAGACATACTCCTTAACATTAAGCAACACATACCAGAACATTTTTCTAGTTTTTGATTATTCAGACGTTTTGTTGGACATTCTAGTCAGAGGTACAGCTGTTTACAGCGTACAGACACAGAAGAGGGAAACGCGCTTGCACCCTGGTTCAGCTCCGCACTCGCGGCTTTCGAACTGTGCTCCCAAGCATTCATCATATAATGTCCGTTCCCTTCTTAGCAAAACAGATAACTATTTCTCCTCACCTGCACCAACAAGGACTTATCAAACTCTGCTGCACTGTGCTTCACTGAAACCTGGCTGAGTGCAGCCATTCCAGATAATGTGCTTCATCTGCTGGGCTACCAGCTGTGGATTGTGTTTCTACATCAATGAAAGTTGGTTTTCAGATTTAACAATGCAGAAAAAGGTATGCTATTCTAACTTAGAGGCGATCTTCATAAACCTTTCTACTCTCCAAGGGAATTTTCCTCTTATTCTGGTGAATGTGTTTGTTCCTCCAGACCCGTGTGTGAGTGCTGCGGTGCAACTGCTGGCCAAACAAATAACTGAAATGGAGCTAAGGTACCCAGACTCTTTTTTTTTAATAAATCTTGGAGATTTTAACAAATCAAATCTCTCCCGTGAACTGCCAAAATACAAGCAGCACACTAAATGCCACACCAGGGCTCAAATGGAAAAAAAGGCACTTCTCATATTCATTTTTTTATTTTTTCTAAACAAAACATTAAATATATTAGGGGTGTGCAACATTTAGATGCATTTACACACTGTAACCTGCAGTTACAAATGCATTCAACTGTTTTGATATTTTAAACATAAAATAGTAAATACTGATATATGAAATTGTTTTAAAAAATGAAAATATACTTTAAATGTGGAATTAAAACTGCCAGTAGGTTGCTGCAAGTCACTGTTAATAAGTGAGTCATTGCGACTGAACCAAATTATTTAAATGGTTGATTACAGTAATTCAGGAACAAAACAGTGTCATGTTGCTCTGAGATGCAAATTGAAATTATTTCTGTTGGCGAAAAACACTTAAGTGTCTTAATAATATATTCTTGTTTATTGATCTGCTGTATAAAATCAATATTACATTTGTAATCATGCTGCTTTTTGGTGGAAAAAACGTCAGTCTTTCTTGATACTGATTAACTATATGAAATGATATAAATATATACATTTCTGCCCCCATATCTTGAATTTTGTGATCATTCTAAATGCATTTTTATGAACTAAATCATGCAGTGAAAGAATGTGCACTGGTCTAACCTACTAAACTTCCTACTGCCTTAGCTAAACTTTTGATAACTTGCTGTACATTTGAGACACAGGTAGCTTAGCCTGTTGTTCATCACTACTCAGTCCCACAAGCAGCTTTGAGACTCTCTGAACACTGTTTGGTTCATCTTATACCGACCTACAGGAAGACTCTGATCTGCAATCACACATTTACCTAGTCCCCCTGCAACCCCCCTCGCTCCCTCCTGCAACATTCAACCTGCGCTTAAGGTCTGTGTAAAGGATGTGAACCGGGTCTTCAGGCTTTCGTCGCCACTAATTCTTTGAAGTCGGCTTGGTGGCTGGGGCCTGTAGCTTGGGTTGAACAAATTAATTTTGCTTGGTTGGAACAGCAGCAATGCTAATTATGTCTCTATTTGATTCTTATAATAATAATAATATGAAGAAGAAGAAAAGTTACATTTTCCCAGTGATCAGCCAATAATATATCAAAACTATGTAATCATTCATGTTTTTACACTGTTTCACAAAACTCATGTCAGACCCATGAAATACACTTGTGTGACTGAGTAGAACTTCTTTAAATTCAATTCAGTAAATTCCTTTTTCTGTCATTCAGTTTCATACTGGCACATTTTAACCTTCTACCTAGTTTCACACAGTACACATTAGTGGCTTATTTGTAAATATTTGAAAGTAATTATTACCTGATGGTCTTAAATGTACAGCATCCTTCCTGTAGTAAATCAGTGAGCTCCTTCACTCCTGAATGTCCAGGATCATTTCCTGTGAGATCCAGCTCTATCAGGTGGGAAGTGTTTGATCTCAGAGCTACAGCCAGAGCTTTATACCCTTCTTCTGTGATACTGCAGCTTGAAAGTCTGTATGTATATACATATGTGTTAAGTGTCTCATGTTCTATGCTAAATAAACACAACTGATATGAATAAAGTGAGAAGTCATTTTTTAAATCTTAAAGAAAAATAAAAACCTAATCATACAAAATACTGTGAAAACACACACAAAAAAAAACCCTACAAATTTTTGTTTCAACATTGACCGAATTCTCACCCCATAGATAAGCAACAAATTCCTTAATGATATCATCCGGTTAATTAGAATTTTTATATTTCATACAGTATTTTAAGATAATAATGTAAGTAGTAAAAAAAAAGTCTGTCATGACAGTAAATCTAATCAAACTGACATTCACAAATGTATATTATGTAGAAATGTAGAAAATAAAAACACACTTCAGTGTCTTCAATCTGCACTGAGGATTTTTCAACAGAGGACAGATCTTCTGAATTCCAGAGTTTCCTACTTTATTCCCACTCAGATCCAGCTCTATCAAGTTTGAAGGATTTGAATTCAATGCTGAAGTCAGAGTAGCAAAACCTTCTGCTGAGATCCTGTTATTATTCAGCCTGTAGAGAAAGAAAACTGTTTGTATAAATCTGAAAGCCTCTTTAATGAACAACAACAGCCTTAGTTGCTTCTGCTTGTATTATTGTCATTTGTAAGTTGCACTGGATAAAGGTGTCCATTAAATTAATAAATGTAAAATGTTAATTTACCCACTTATTTAATGTACAGTATATAAGAAATGCTATATATTAAAAGTATGTCAATGCAAATTATAATTATGAACATTTTGTGAAACACTCACGTCAGCTTCTTGAGTTTACAGTGTTTATCATGTAGTAGAGCAGCGATCTGATTCACTCGTGTGTCTCCTAGTTCACATTCACTCAGATTCAGCTCGCTCAGGAGTAACGGGCTTTTATCCACAATTCCTGTCACATACTGACAGGCTTCATCTGCAGCAGGACCCAAAAACCTGCAGAAGAGAATAAACCTTGTGTAATTAAGAAAACAGCAGTCAGTGCTGATGAAAACCATTTTACTTTATTTTTGTTTAGAAATCACTTTGTCAGCTGTGATACTACAACACATTGTGCAGCTTGTTGTTTTACTGAAATAATATTTCTATAAATTATTCACATTCATATACAGTAACTTATTTTGTATTGTTTAATCATGTCTCACCTTAGTGTCTTCAATTGACAGTTTGGATCCTGTAGTAAATCATTGAGCTCCTTCACTCCTGATTGTCCAGGATCATTTCCTGTGAGATCCAGCTCTATCAGGTGTGAAGGGTTTGAACTCAGAGCTGAAGCTAGAGCTTTATAACCTTCTTCAGTGATACAGCAGCCTGAAAGCCTACAGAAAAAAAAGTTGTATAATAATCAAAATGTATGCTTAATATATATAAAACAATTTGTATTATGAAAAACAAATGTAAAAATATAAATAAATAACAAAAATTAAAACGTTAACTACAATTAACACTAGAACTACCGGAATTCTATAACCACTAGAATGGCCATAGCTGTCATTCTGACCGTTCATACTAGATCGAACTGAATGCCATTTCTGTCATATCATATTTACATTTGAAACTTCTTTTGAGGTTTTACAATGAAGCTTTGAATGTCTGTTGTCATTTTTTATGCCGTCATCACCCTAAAAAATATGATTTTTTTGTAATATTTAATTAAGAGCTACGTAGACCACTCCCAAATGTGCATGCCTCGCTTTGTGTCCAGCAAGCAGGAAAGCAAAAGTTTTTCACCGCAGTAAAAATGTTGTTGCCTATTTGAAAGTCTAAATGCCAACAAATATGAACCGAAGCAGAATATTTCTATAGATAAAACATGTTGTGATTTTTGGAAATGAGTACATACATCTTTTTTCAATTAATTTTTACTTTTGTACTTTACAGCGCTCTGGAGTTATTGGAAATGTTTGGATCAAATGAATTGGAAAAAAAAAAAATTCAATGCAGCCACCACTGGAATAGTGATCCATGAATAAATGGATATGTTATGATAGTATGTAATAATAAACATTGTCACTGTAGCTAAATAAATTAATGAATAAAAATAATTAGTTTGTTTTATTTCACAATATCAGTCTTGTCGTGGGGTCAAATTAGCATATATGCATTAGCTATAGCATCAAACTGCATAAAAATAAAAATAGCCATTATTATTATTATTATTATTATTATTATTATTATGGCTGTTTTGACATAATATTGAAGTAGGCTATTATTGATAACAGTCAGGCTATAGTCTTCCAGCCAAACATAGCCTACCTGTAACCGTGGCAGATTGAATGTCAGCAGTTGTTGTATTGGAGGTGTCCACCCAGCTTTTTTACGAACAGGAATTTAAGCTTCGCAATAGAATATAAAAACAACTAGAACAAAAGTTGCTAGGCAACAGTGAAGTTTATCTTCAACCATGGGAAAAAGTCGCAAAAGCAGAAATTTACGCCGTCTGTCATGCGAATGGTCGATTTGACCGCTTTGGCCATTCAAAGTAGAAATACTTAGAACTCTTATGTGTTTTGTAATTTTAATAAATAACAATGTTATAATAACATATACACACATTTAGGAAAAGTCAAGGTATTATAGTCATATGCGTTTTATTTCAACAAAGTTATTACATATTAAAATTTAAAAATGGTCAAAATGACTGCCTTGGTAGTTCTAGTGTTAAACAATGGGTTATTAAACTCACCTGAGTTTCTTCAGTGTGCAGTTTGTATTTTCTAACCCATTCTGGAGTTTCTTCACTCCTGAATCTTGCAGATTATTTTTGCTAATGTCCAGCTCTTTCAGACTGGTGTTTGATCTCAGGACTGAAGCGAGAGCTGAACAGTTTTTCTCTGTTATACCACAATCATGCATCCTAAAATGATGAACATGAGAGGAAGAATTTACAAACACAGTGCATGTTGCTTATATTTAATGATCACTGAGAATTGCTGTGTTCTGGTTCCTGCAAGTTGACTTGCAGTAATATGATACACATAAGATGGATGTGCAGTAATAAAAAATAAATAAATAAATACTCACATCAGCTTCTCGAGTTTACAGTGTTTATCCTGCAGTAGAGCAGCAATCTGATTCACTTGTTCATCTCTTAGTTCATGTTTACTCAGATTCAGTTCTCTCAGGAGTAACGGGTTTTCCCCCACAACTTCAGTCACATACTGACAGGCTTCAACTGCAGAAGGATTCTGTAACAACCTGGAAAAAGAAGTACACTGACATTTCATAACTGTACATCGCAGTGCTGCCTTCTACAATAATGAAGATCATCTTGATACACTTTGTAGGCTCTTTCACACCAAATTGAACATAAAAAAGTGCAATCAAATTAACGTGTTAATGCATGTGATTAATTTAAAAATTAACACATTAATTTTTTTTTTTTCAGCAAGTTATTCTTTTGATAAGGTTTGACCACAACTTCTTGCTGTCTTCGCAGCGTGGATTGTTATCTACTGTTGTGTGATAAGGGTAACGTTACAGTGAACGCTATGCTACTTAATATGATGGCAGAAGACACAATGCCTGGTGTGCTAAACGGCTAGTTATAAAAAAGCTTCCAGATGGCAGAGGTGGAGCCAGGATATTTTTATATGGGTGGCCAGGGAGGGGCCAGCAACCAGTCTGGGGTGGCACATGTAGAAATCTTCATTATTTCAATGCAAAAATGTATTTGGCTAAAAAAATTATAGTGCATTAAACACAATGGAATACTATTAATTTATATTAAATTGTAATTGAGATATTTATGAAGTAGATCAAGTAATGCTGAGTGAATATAACAATTTGTGTGTTATTCCCCTCCTCCAGGTATTTTAATAAAGGGGATCACTATAGCTTTATTGCTCAGTCAACTCAGTTCTGGTTCTCAAAACCCCCAAAAGCTTGTTCACCATCAATGCATACTCATTGATGAGACATGCAGATAGTGATAAGAATTAGTTAATAAAAAAAAAAAAAAAAATATATAAAAGGCCGGAAGTCAATGGCATATAAATGCCAGAATGTAAAATAAGTTATTTCATGCATTTAAATGGTTTCATTTTCGTTTGTAAAAAAATAAATAAATAAAAAATAAAAAGTGCACGTTCTCTGTGGTCATATTTACTTGTACATTAAATTAAAACAAATAATAATAATAAATTAATAAATAAACAGCCCATGACTGTGATTAATGCAATTAATTTTTTTATTTGATTGACGGCACTAATTTTAACCTGTTAACCAGATCCCCCCATTATGGGACTCACAGCTGAAAGTGCCCTACCTAACTTAAAATTGCAACAGTTCCTTACTTCAGTGTGTTACACACATACTTTTGGTGTCTTTGAAAAGAAGGCCCTTTGGGCTTTACTTTTTATCAACCAGAGTTGATAATGCTCAAAAATATTAAAAGTTATAGACACTGAAGTCCCTTGAAAAAAATGTACTACACTGATTTTTTTATTTAATTATTTGATATAAAAATACATTAAATCAGTCCTGGAGCAATCTAGAAAAGTAATGGGTTGAAAGTCACATGTCTCATGAGTTTCTATTTCAAATCTGAAGAAGATATCATGAAAAATGAGATACCTGCAAACATTTTTCTGAGACTATGTCTAGTCTAGTCCCCCCAAATATATATAAAAAAAATATTTACCAACTGCATTGAAGGGTTGTACAAACTATTATAGTCATTAAACATACCACTGCATAGTTTTTCAATTATAAAACAATAGACAGAATCTTAGACATCATATAAGTGATTTATTTGAGCACTAGAAAAATACAATAAGAATAATTTGAGTAAAAAAAATAAATAAGAAAAATAAAAAAGATTTAACTAGGTATGCCAATTACAGTACATCCTGAGATTGCTAGAAATACAGCATTTTACAATGAATTCCGCTTATATAGTTAATTATCCCGTGGTGACGGCCAGTTATAGAGATGGTAATCATACAGACGCGCCATAAAGTCAATAATCACACTCTATTCATATAGACAGCGTTCACACTGATAGCTGTGATTACACAGTAATAGTGTGCTGATTCGCACTCAAACAGATGGTAATCATGAAAAAAAATAAAGACAGAAAGAAAAAGCCGATCGCTAAGTTACGCCTCCATCAGATGACAGGTGCGTCACAGCGCGCGTCATGAGCCGTCATGAGAGAGCGCCAGAATTCAAATGAACAATCTTCCGCCTATCTTTCACTTTTTTGTGTGGATCGTCTTATTCTGTTTGTGACATTGTAGGCTACAAAACCATGCTGTTTTTTTTTACTACCAAGACGCAGTTTTCTGAGCATGAGTTATTCCATAACGGACACAAACAATACTGTCCCTGAAGAACTGAAACGCAAACAAAGGAGTTATCATCCATATTACAACGTTATTGCTTCGTTGGACTAAACATGCTCTTTGGGATGTCATTCAGTGGACCCTTACCTTTTTAACTAAACCAGGATTTACAGCTGTGGATGTGTTTATGACTCGCTATTACGATGAATCTGGTATGTACTGCGTTTTGATTCTTCATGTTTTGATGTGTACTGCTTACACAAATTTAGAAAATACATTCTTTATAAGCTTTCCATTGAAAAACAGCAATCTGTCAATGCTTGAGGCTTAGACCTTTATAATGATATATAGTTTGTCAAGATTAATTTTGTCCCGTTTCATTTAATCTATTCATAAACATTGACATGTGCAAACAAGGAGAGTTCAGTACGCCCGCGTCCAGGTGCGGGTTAACAGGTTTTTATCCACAAGATTTGGATTAATATGCTGATATAGGTACAGTATGTCTAAATGGCACAGAAAGATGAAAGGTTTGGTGATCCAATTTTTCTTTAGCCAAACTATTACACTCACCTCAGTGTCTTCAGTTGACAGTTTGGATCATGTAGTAAATCAATGAGGTCCTTCACTCCTGATTGTCCAGGATCATTTCCTGTGAGATCCAGCTCTATCAGGTGGGAAGGGTTTGATCTCAGAGCTGAAGCCAGAGCTTTATAACCTTCTTCATTGATACTGCAGTCTGAAAGTCTACAGAAAATAAATCAGTGAATTACAATTAATATTTAGTTAAAAATTAACATTGCAATTAGTAATGCTGCTCAAAGGTGAAACATGTATTTACATTTGCATTTATTCATTTAGCAAATGTTTTTATCCAAAGTGACTTACAATTGGAGAATACATCAAGTGATTCATCTTAAAGAGGCAAACAGACACAGGAAGTGCTCGTAATACTACGTTCCAAACATTGTTCAAATAAGCACAAGCTAGAGCACTGTTGGCCTACTTCTAATAAAGTGAAAGCAAAATATACAAATAATATTTAGACTGTGTTTCTGGTTATATAAAGCAGTAATTGATGCCATAACATCATGAGTATGTTTTGATTTAAAGGTCAGAAGCTATATTTTACATGAACAAAATAAAAAAATAAGAAATCACAAACATGACACTTAAATTGAATAACTGTATATATATACTAATTTATTCATTAATGTGTAAATATGTTACGTATTTTAAACAAATTATGAGCTCTAAAAGATTTTCTGAATTTTACAACTCTTTTGCTTTTGAGCATTCACAAATGCTAAGTCATAAAATAAAATGTTAAGATTACAACTGCAACTTTCTGAAAAAAAAGTGTAAAACTGATCGCAGTGATTACTACTGTATATAGTTTATTTATAATTGTTTTAAAATCTTCAATGTGCTGTCATTATAAAATAACGTTATAATTGTTTATTTAATTCTAACAAATAAAGTTCTTGTTAAAAACTAACCAAAATTAAAAAATTATTTTATAATGTATTTGCATTGGCTATCGGCCACAATTAGTTGAAAATTAATCTACATATCGGATCATGGTGAAAATCCATTATCGTGCATCCCTACTAAAAACTTTACATCTAAGCAGGGTCCGAAATTAACTTTTCCATTAAGGGGCAAAATTTGCCCCCTAGAATTGATTTCCAGGGGTATTTTTCCATTCTTAATTTTTATAAACAATCGCCATACTTTGTTGTCTTTAATGTTAAATACTTGAGTTTATTCAGTTACTTTAATCAATATTTTTAACTGTTGTCAACAACAGTAAACTGTTTAAAATTGTATCTAAATGACAGAAGCTCATAGGTCTGCAATATTATGACAAAAATCATTATTGGAGATTATTACACTTTATATTGTAAAAATAATTATTAATATTGATATAGAAATCAATATAAAATATTTTTTGCAAAAACACCTGTTATAATCACAAGCTACAAAAGTGTATATTTTATTTACATTGTATCTGCACTGTGTTGTTTATGATGAAGGAACTCACGAGCGTGGGCAATCCACATAGCTCTGGCAATTTCAGCACTGACTAATCTAAGCACCTTTGTTTGGCGTGCTTTAAGCACTGACTAATCTATGAGCCTCTGATTTCCCAATGCATTCCTAAGTTCAACAGAAACGCGTTTGATTAGTTATAAGGCTCAACGCTGCACAAAACAGCATGTAAAAACAATCTGATACAGTGTGTACCTAAATGTAATTTTGTGAATTGATTCCTTGATTGATTTCATTCCTTTTCACATTTAATTTTAATTGCAACAACTGTAATACATTGTTTAATTGTGCGGGGGCATTTCTGCCTCTTTATCTTAATTTTATAGGGCAATTTTGTTCATTTTGGGGGCATTTTTGCCACAAGACCTCGTTCATTTCTGACCCTGCATCTAAAAATTATTCAATAGGCTATGTAACACTTTTAATTATCAAAAATTACTCTAAACTTAAATGCAGTGCTGAAATTGACAATTAATTTTCACAATTCACTTTAACTGTGACAACCGTGATAGACTTATTTAATTATCCATGGACATTTTTGTCTCATTACCTTGAATTTTTTGGGCCATTGTTGTTTTGTTTTGTGGCAATTGTACCCCAAGCCCCCATTCATTTACGGATCTGCTTGGGTTGTGTATAAGAAAGATACTTAAGAAAGAAGGAACTTGATTTTTTGCAAAGAGCTGTGGTTTGAGTGTTTCTAAATTTCATCATTAACCTTGGAAAAATATAATTGTGAACCAATAATATTATAGCTACTTTATTTTGTTTTCATTACCAAATTTAGAGATTAAACTGTTGTAAGGGTTAATTACTGTGTGGCTCGTTTCCTGTGTGAATATGTGCAAATATATGTCTATGCACAGTTATTAAATGAAAACCACTACAACACACACACACACACACACACACACACACACACACACACACACATAACAACAACAACAAAAACATATTTTTTAAATTTTCCCACTGCTGGAGGTGAGCAGGTCCAACAAATATAAAATATTACAGTGATTGCTGTGGTGCTGAGTGTAGCGGATGGTGAAATATGCTCACTTGAGTATCTTCAGTTCACACACAGGATTCTTCAGTCCCTCACAGATCTCTTTGACTCCCGAGTCCGGTAGATGGCTGTTGTTCAGGTTCACCTCTTTCAGGATGGTTTTGGAGGAGAGAACAGAAGCTAGAGCTGAACAGCTTTTCTCTTTCAGCTTACAATTATTCAGTCTGAACACACACAAAAAAAACAGCACTATTTATTATTCAGCACATTTTAACACACATTAGATCTTCATATCTGCTCACACATGTGACTGACAGTCCTTTATAATAAATAAACAGAAGTTATAATGTACTGTAAAGATCATGTTAACTCACATAATTTTCTCCACTTTGCTATGAGAGTCCATCAAAAGAGCAGAGAGCTCTTCCCAATATGGCTTTCCTAATTTATTTTCACTCAGATCCAGTTCTTTCAATAATAATGGATTTTTACCCAGAACTTCAGTGAGATGATCACATGCTTCCTGGGCAGCAGGACTTTTCAAAAACCTAAATGACATAGAAAATAATTTTAGATTAGATAATCATGTCACAATCAATGCTAAAATGTTTTGCTGCTTTCATGAGAAACCAATGATATTAACTCTCCCACCTTTTTTATTTTTATTTATTTATTTTTTGGTGTTGCCAGTCAACACCAGCATTTTTTATCCTTTTCACAAAATTTCACAGGAAAAACTGTAGGATAATCGAGCCGCAGATTGCAAAATTTCAAGAGTTTTTTTTAGCATGTTATGGGCCCCAGAATGCCCCGGATAGTTGAAAAAAATCTGTAGGAAAACAATAGGGCCCTTTACCTTCTAGGGGCTTTGAGATCAAAAATACCTTTGCAATTTTGCATTCTCAATGTCTTGAGTTTGGTGGTGATCGCATGAAAACAAGCATATCAAATTTTAGAACATGTGTTTTTCAAACAAACCACAATAGCTGACATCCAGTTGGGCGGAGAACTGACTGGCAGCATGAAAGTTGTTCATCCTGATAAGATCTATATGTGTATGAATTTTGGTGATGTCAAGTTAAATGATGTGTGCTGCAGAGCTTGTCGAAAATGGCCTTATTAAAAGGTGAACCACGGGCCCCCCCATTGACTCCCACATGTGACCTTCTGCCCACCCCTTATGCCTTTTGCAAGCTGTTTTTGACTTTTATTCCTTCACAGGATATGAATTCTAGATATCAACAATTTTTATTAATTTTTATTAGTTAAAATGCATATTCTTGATATCAGTGTAAAGTAACAGTGTCAAGTAAACATGCATAAGGAAGATGAAGTTAAATAATCTTTAATTAATCCACATAAAGATAAATCCACAAACAGGCAGGCTGGTGACACACGTATCATGCATTATATATCGGGTGGATCCATTCATCAGGTTTCACATTGAGGAGCCGAAAACTTGTCCCTGGCAATCAGCGATGGTTTGAGGCTGTGGCATGGAGACATAACATCTCCATTCCCTCCATCAGGGAACAAGGGTTAGGTATTTAACCGAGACGTTTCCTATCTGTCTGTCACTACGAGTTATGTCATGACGACATATGGGGTCTATGGAAACGCTACAACCTGAACCCCATCACAACCCTATAACATAGCAAATGTTGACAAGCCACAGTGTGTCAGACAGGTGCTATGCAAAGGTCGTAACCTTCCCAAAGCTCCAGCACAAATACGCTGACCTCGGCGCCCAAAGGGGCCAAAAGGTGAGTACATCGCTGCTGGAGATGCCGTGCCATGCCACTGTTCCTAACACAGAAAATAATTTCTTAAGAGAAGGGATTTTGACCTTTATAAAAGGTGCATCACACCTTTCCTGTTTGTTGTTACAGCATTTCAGTAACGATGGGTAATCAAGTCTTTTCCGGAGAAGGGTGCTACAGAGACCACATCTTACCCATATGGAGGTATCACGTGGAGATACTGATATGACTGACCCAGGCCTGGGGCAGTAATACATACAGAAAGGGTCTCTGAGGCAGGACCTACCTAGGAGTAGGGAGGAACAGCTGCCAGCAGAGACTGACTGAATGGTCTGTCAAAGGGAAGACATGGGTTCACTGTGAGGGAAGCCTTACCATGGAAGAATAGACATATGGGATTGCCCTAAGGGAATCAAGCCATATGGACACCTAGCCCAGTACAGGGACTGACTCGAGACCCAGGCGAGCTAATACCAGTAGTGGGCCTGGCGTCAGACTGCTCCACCCAGTCTGACTGCCGAGGGTGCTGGAGGAACTCCACCAGGGTTCGCAGAATGGGGAATTTTACTGGAGGAGAGAAAAAGGCGCTCACATCCCCAGGTGAGGGGGAATGGCGCAGCAAGTGTGACACCGGCTGGCTTTTCCCACCACTTACCTGTTACCCAACACATGGGAAGAAACAGGCTCAACGTGGAGACTGTAAAATCTCACAAAGGTGTTCGGTGTCACCCAACCCGCAGCTCTACAGATATCTACGAGAGAGGTGCCATGCGCCAACGCATAGGAGGAGATGGTAGAGAGATCCCAGGAGGGCATCAGGGATGGCCTAGGAGGAATTGAACCTTTGGCACCCCTCAGGAACCCGACAACCGCCGTCCACTGTGGGGCGGTTGTCGACATAATTCATAGTGACCAACAAATAGGGAACCAAATGACACAATCAAGGGAAGACGGAAATTAGGTCAGGGAACACGTGGGAAAACAAACTTAATGTCCATGTCACCTACAAGGAACAGAACACAACTGTGACAGTACTCCCCCCCTCCCCGAAGGCATGATCTCATGCCCAGGCTGGACCGACAAAGGAAGGTGGGAGGGGGTTTGGGTTGAGGACAAGGTGGGGGTGAAGGGCAGACAGGAAGGTAGGCAAAAAAACAGGGCGGTGACGACGGAGGGAGGAGCCAGGACAGAGACAGAAGGAGCCAAAGCGAATCAGACGGAGGGAGGAGCCAGGGAAAAGACAGTGCAAATAGTGGCCGATATCTGCACTTCAGTATTGTAGTACTTTATAAAAAAGTATGCAATAATAACATATTGAGTGTAAATTATCATTTTTATTAAATATGTCGCTTTGGTACAATAAAGCCCTCCCTACACCTAACCCTATCCTTAACCAATAAACACCTGTGAGGCACGTTATTTTTCGCTTTTCGATTATATCCTTCATTTTTTATTGAAAATAAAAGCCTTTACAATGTGACATGCGATGTGAAATGGGAGAAAACAAGTTCAGCAGAAGGCGGAATTGAACACGGGTCAATTGCGTCAAAAATTACTGCTATGTTCTTTACTACCTGCGCCACTGTAATTGCTGTCTGTTGTGCACGTTTTTGCAATGTTGTCTAACAGTACCACACCTTGGTAGGTGGAGTTAGTGTAAATAGCCTCTGTCAATAGGAAAGCAATATAAATATTAAAAATACAGGAGAATAGTGTTTTATTTTCATGAGAAATCCATCAAATTTGCTGTTCTCTTTTGAGATCTATACCTTGTTGTCTATCCATTCTAGTCTGGAATTTAAATATTCATAAGGGATGGCACTCGTCATTAAATTATGCACATTTCCAAAAATGAATTCATGATATCTGAAAAATTTTTTACTAGTGAAAATTACATTTTAACATGTAAGAATTATGTTACAGATATCAAGAAGTATGTTTATTACTAGTTGTAATTTCAATTCATCAACATATTTCTATGAGTGATGACGTCATTTTTGATATCAAGAATTTGTGTCAGTGCTAGTGGAATTGTAATTCCTGATATCAACAATCAGCATTTCTGAAATCAACAACTGAATTGTTGATTATCAACAATTACATTTTTTTGTAACACATTCATGATATCAGAATCTGACATTGTCACTAGTGATAATTGAATTATTGATATCAAAAATGATTTTTTTTTTCCTAGTAGCAATTAAATTGTTGATATCAAGAATAGTCATTTGCACTAGTAACCATGTGATTAATGGTTTAAAAAATAAAGGTTTTTACTAGTAAGAATTGTATTTCTGATATGTGAATTTGGAATTTCAGCTAGTAAGAAACTGATTCTTGATATCAACAATTAAATATTTGAATGACAGCCTATGGTGACATTTAACTAGTGAAAATACAATAACGGATATCAAGAAATATAGTTTTGACTAATTTAAATTTACTTCCTGATATCAAGAATTAGCATATTAAGTATTGAAAATTGAACTATTGATATCAAGAATTAACAGTTTTCATAGTGGAAATATAATTGCTAATATCAAAAATAGCCATTGTTACCTGCAGAAATCCAATTCCTGATATCAAGAATTAGCATTTTAACTAGTGAAAATGTCATTGTTGATATCAAGAATTCATATCCTGAGAAGGAATAAAAGTCAGAACCGCTTGCCATATAATGTCAGTAGATTTTGAGCACATTAAGGGTCCCAAATCCCCCCTTATATTTGAAAGAAAAAAAATATATATAATTTAGTGGCTTGGGCCCTAAATATCCTTAAACAATTTCACTGTGTACTGCAATGGTTTGTGTTTGTGCTGCTTGTGTGCACATATTCACATTCTCTGTTTCATACATCTGCAGCACTGTCATTTCATAATGTATTAAATATAAACATAGTGGGGTAGATGTGTCATGATGATGCAAGAAAAGTTTCAACTAGTAATTGAACAAGTACATTCATTTCACTATATGTGTAGAAACTCTCAGACACTTCACAGTTTAAGTGTCTCATTTCACATTGTGAAGACCATTTTAAAATCTATGTAATGTGTTGTATTGTGTCGGGAGTCATTTAAACAAGATCATCTTCTGTATATAACGATATGCAATTTTCATGTGTAAGTGAATAAATGTAATCTAGAAAATACAGAGATGTGTTTGTTGTTATCACTTAAAACTAATTATTTGTGAAATATTAGGGAATTAAATATTCTGTGCTATAATAATAATAATAATAATAATAATAATAATAATAACAATAATAATAATAACAATAGTTGAATTTTCCCAATGATCCATCAATAATATATGCAATTATGTAATCATTCATGTTTTTAACATAATATCACAAAACTCATGTCAGACCCATGAAATACACTTTCAATTACAATTAAGTAAATTACTATTTGTATAATTCAATTCCACACTTGTACATTTCAGCCCTCTACCTAGTTTCACACAGCTAAAAACACATTAATGGTTTATTTTGAAATATTTGAAAACATTCATCACCTGATGGTCTTTAATGTACAGTGTCCATCCTGTAGTAAATCAATGAGCTCCTTCACTCCTGATTGTCCAGGATTATTTCTTGTGAGATCCAGCTCTATCAGGTGTGAAGGGTTTGATCTCAGAGCTGAAGCCAGAGCTTTATAACCTTCTTCATTGATACTGCAGTTTGAAAGTCTGTAATATGAAAAAAAAGTACTGTTCAGTGTGTAGTCTATGCCAAATAAACTAAACTGATATACTAGTGCTGTCAAATGATTAATCACGATTAATCACATCCAAAAAAAAAAAAATGTTTACATAATATATGTGTGCATACTGTGTAAATTGATTTTGTATATATAAATACAAACACATGCATGTATTTAAGAAAAATATGTATAAAATATAAGAATATAAATCTATAAATGCATATACATGTAAACATTTTCAAAATATATACTGTATATGTATGTATTTATATAAACAAAATAAATATACACAGTAAATATACATATATTATGTAAACAAAAACTTTTATTTTGGATGTGATTAATTGTGATTAATCAGTTGACAGCACTAATATATACCAGTTTAGTTTAATAATAAAAAAAAAAAAAATTGCCATGAAAGCGTGGAACATATCCAAAAAACTTTCTTTTAATTTCAACAAAAATCTCACCCCACAGACAAGCAATGGTCTCACTTTATAGTAGGTGTCTCTAAATACTATGTACTTAATAAAATGTTTGGTACAGTGTACCTATTGTGTCCATGCTGATTTGGAAAACACTTTTGCTGCTATGGAGGTGGGATACAGGTAAGGTTAGGGGTAGGTTTGGTGGTATGGTTAGGTTTAAGGGGTAAAGGCTGGGATAAACAGTGTTGATTCTAGCTGTAACTACAGAAACCAATTACAGGATGCAATTACAGGTATTTGTACACAATAAGTGCATATATACACAACATCAGATTATTAATTTAAATGTAAGTACATAGTAATACACTTAATATAAATGGATGATATATATGCAACAAATTCCTTAATGATAACATCGGTTTAATTTGAATTTTTATTTTTCATACATTATTTAAGGACACGTAGGGTAAGTAGTCAACAAAAAGTCTGTCATGACAGTAAATCTCACCAAAATGACATTTACAAATGTATATTATGTAGAAATGTAAATAAAGACACGCACTTCAGTTTCTCCAATCTGCACTGAGGATTTTTCAACAGCGGCCAGATTCCTAAATTTCCTAGTTTATTCCCACTCAGATCCAGCTCTATCAGGTTTGAAGGATTTGAATTCAATGCTGAAGTCAGAGTAGCAAAACCTTCTGCTGAAATCCTGTTATTATTCAGCCTGTAGAGAAAGAAAACTGTTTGTACAAATCTGAAAACCTTTAATGAACAACAACAGCCTTAGTTGCTTCTGCTTGTATTACTGTAATTTGTAAGTTGCTCTGGATAAAAGTGTCCACTAAATTAATAAATGTAAAATGTTCATGTAACCGCTTATTTAATGTACAATATCAAAGAAATGATATATATTAAAGATACTTTCGATGCAAAATATAAACATGAAAAATTTGTGAAATACTCACGTCAATGTGTTAAGTTTACAGTGTTTATCCTGCAGTAAAGCAGCGATCTGATTCACTCGTGTGTCTCCTAGTTTACGTTTTTGCAGATTCAGCTCGCTCAGAAGTAACGGGTTTTCACCCAGAATTCCAGTCACATACTGACAGGCTTCATCTGCAACAGGACCCAAAAACCTGCAGAAGAAAAAATAATGCAGGATTCAACTCAGTCCTCAAATAAATCTTGTGTAATGAAAATAAATAAATAAATCAGCAGTTGGTGCCGATGAAGAACATTTTTACATGATTTTTGTTTAGAAATCATTTAGTTAGCTGTGATGCTACAACAGATTGTGCAGCTTGTTGTTTTACTGAAATAATATCCTATAAATTATTCACCTTCATAATTTATTTTTTATTATTTGATTATGTTTAAATTAGTTGTTTTTTTTTTATTTTTTGGATCCTGTAGTAAATCAGTGAGCTCCTTCACTCCTGATTGTCCAGGATCATTTCCTGTGAGATCCAGCTCTATAAGGTGTGAAGGGTTTGATCTCAGAGCTGAAGCCAGATCTTTATAACCTTTCTCTGTTATGCTACAGTTAGACAGTCTAGAACAGAAATGAAAATGTATTCAAGAAACGATAAAATATTAATCCTTAAAGGGGACACTGGATTTTAAGGTGCCATAGAATGCATTGATACAGTATTTTAAATAGTTCTGTGATGTCCCTAGAGTGTGTATGTGAGGTTTTATCTCAAAATACCCCACAGAAAAAAAAAATGTTTATAGCTTCTTGAAATTGCCACTTTAAGGATATGAGCCAAAACGCTATATGTGCATGTCCCCTTTAAATGAAAATGAGCTGTTGCTTCTGCCTCCCTTCCAGTGTTGCCAAGTCCGTGGCGGAATTGGGCTACTTTAACACTGTTGCCGCGGGTTGCTTTTCATATCCGTGGAGGGTCTTGTTGTGAAAACCTGGCAACCCTGTTCCCTTCTCAGAAGAGCGCGGAGCTTCAAGACCTCATGCTTGCGGGCATACCGGTGTTGCGGTGTCAGTGTTACTGACCTTACATGTTGCTTCCAAATGCAATTTTTAACTAACACATTCCTATTAACAATCATTCTGGCAGCATGTGAAGGCAGCATACAGATAGCCAAAAAGCTCTTTCGGAAAAAAAAAAATATGATGTGTGATGCTTACTTTGTCTGTAGTCTGGACGTTTAAGCACGAAGTATTTGTATCCATCCCTCTTTCAAAAGCAATTTTTGCACAACTCCACAAAGGACTGGACTGGACTGACTCTCGTTTGTGAGGCAGTCGAGTCCGGTGTAAAATGTTAGCACAAAGTATAGGACTTTGAAAATGGAGACACCTAAGTGAAAGTGAAAGTTGTATCTCCAGCAGCTACAGCAAGAGAACAGTAATGGTGGACCGCAGCTTCTCACTCAGGGCTGTTTATATGCTAATAGGGCAGAGAGCATCACAAATGTGCCGGACTTTCACCGACTATGTCGTCATAGTCTAGAACTGCTCATGTTGACAGACTGTTTATGATTTTTTGGAATTATAAAACAATGAGTGAGTGGGTTTTTACCATTATGGGCTGGTTGTTTTCACACAACTTTGTACAAACACCTTATAAAAGTGATTTTTGCATTCTATGTCACCTTTAAATGTGTCTTGGCAGTGTGCGTACACAACCACCCTATTATGATAAAAATCCACCCAGTGCTTTTTTAACCCTTTGATGCACAACATGGGTCTAAAGTGACCCGACTGAGTTTATTGTTTTCTATATCTTTACAAGAAATGTATTTCATCATTCAAAATTAAATAAATAAACAAATAAATAAATAAAAATCCTCAATTAACTTGTTTTGGATCATCACATATTGTTATTTTTTATTTCTTACTTTTTGAATAAAAATTGTTTTTGTGTCACTACCTTTCTAATGCACAACATGGCTCTAAAATCACCCATATTTATTTCCTGTTATTTGAGTTATGGACGCGTGTTTCTTTGCTCAATCTATTTCCTGTTATTTGAGTTATGGACGCGTGTTTCTTTGCTCAATTTTTGATGCGTGTTTCTTTGCTCAATCTTTGCTCAATCGTGCAATTTCTTTTGCTTTTAGTGCACTCTTTATCTACAGTGTTATGGCTGATCCCAGCCATAACTTTCCCACAAGGGGTTTTGTGGAAGGGTAGAGATGGAGGAGAAACGGAAGAAATGGAAGAAGAAGAAGAATAAGAACACCAATGGATACAATAGGTGCCTAATAAATAGGGACCAAATGAGGAGGTTAACAAGGGAAACTCAGGTGGGGCAAATAAACCAATAATCAAGTAACAAAATTGGCAGGGTTAGACAATTGAGATAAGAGTATATGGCACAAAAAACCAAACAAGACAAAAGTCATGTGCACAAGCACATGGCCAGCAAAAAAAATCACAAGCCATGTGCTTGAACAAAACAAGTCACAAACATGCAGCTAATGAGAATACTCATAAGCCGCGTGTTCACACAAGACATGACAACATGAAAGCACCCAGCCAAAAACACAAGCTGCGTGCTACACAGCACAAGACATGACATGAAAGCAAGGAGCCGAAAACACAAGCTGGACAGAAGAGCATACAGCCTGAGCGAACTTGAGACCGCACACTCCCATGAAAAAGCAGAACATGGAGCGTGAGTGTCCGAAGCCCCACACACACGAGGAAATGAGTGTGTACGGGAAGTGAGTGCTAGGGTCCGAACGCTACAATAAAAAATTGAACAAGGCACACAGACAAGAGAGCGCACGGCTCGAGCACATTCAAAGCCGATAATGATAAATATGATAGTCATTTAAAGTAAATACTATAGTGTTTTTGAACCATACTATAATAAGTGTATTATACTGTATATATTATAGTATTTACAACACTTTGTTAATGAATGCTACAGCATACTGTAGTATTAATTATAATGAACTGATAACTGTATTAAATACTGTAGTATACTTTAGTTTTTACTACAGTAAACTGCAGTGTATTATAGTATAATATACCCTATAGTTGTAAAAAAATTTTTTACAGAATTGGGTAAAGTCATTTGTTTATATTAATCTCATTATATTATATTACCACAGCAACTATAGAATTATCACAACAAATTGATTTAAGTACTTTACTATAGTATGGTCCAAAAACACTATAGTATTTACTATAAATTACTATAGTATTTTTTGAATGTGCTTTGATGTATGATATGGCCAGCATACTCTGCTGTAATGTGACCATGTCCACCTCCCCTCTGTCCCACACGTACGTAAATACCATGCTGTATATAGGTAGTTTACATGATAAAAAGTAATCTTAAAGTTAACAAATGCCTCTAGTTTTATTAATTTAACACGCCTTTGATGTTTGGGCAAAATCTAGTGGATATTAATTGTTTTTTTTTCATATGGTGATATTGAAACACTTTACACCTCACTTACATGATTTTATGGTGAAATGTGTTATTTTTTATGTTAATCAATTTTGATTAAGAACAATACACTGTAGCATGAATTCAGCATAAGCGGCGCATCAAAAATAAACTCAGCGCCGAAACGACCGCAGCACTGCCGCTTCTGGTCTGCTCCTGCTCCGCGGCGCTGCCTCTGCATGTGGTGTAAATACTCGAATCTGTTAACATGCGTGCCGAAAAAATACGCTCTGCTTAAGCGTGCAGTTTGAAACCGGCATAATAGGTACACCGACAAATTAGTAACATAAGGGTACTCTAAGGTACTATTTTTTTCTTATTGGGGTAAAAAAGGTACAAAGATGACATTTCAAGAGTACTGCTATAGTGTCAAGCTGTTGTACCACAAAAAGTACAATTTTGGCCCCTTTTTTTCTGTGTGGCCTGGATGAATGTGAGATTTTCCGGCCTGAAATTGTGCCAAAGTCTAGACTTGACCTAGACTATGTGCCAAAGGTCCAATCTGGAGTTGTGGGTGCAAAACCATAAAGATGACATTGTGATGACATTGAAGACTTGTCTGATGAATCCTTTTAAGAGGAAACTCAGACCCAGTCCAACAAATTGAGTAAAAATAGTTTGCACCTACTCATTTAAGCTAAGAAAACCTACTGTAGGTGGCCCATGGTGCTATGGTACAATGCGCTGGATGTTACCACCCTCAGTGCCTATGGCCAATATTGGTCCTAGAGAACAACAGTCCTGCAGATATCATCTCCAACCCTAATCAAACACAGCTGGACAAGCTAATCTTGGTCTAAGTGTTACTAGAAAAAGACTGGCAGGTGAGTTTTTTTTTTATCAAGGTTGAAGCAAAACTCTGCAGGACTGTGGCTCTCCAGGACAGATGCTGTTAACCCATGGCCTACACCAACTTCCCTGTGCAACACCTTGATTACATGACTGGTGTGACCAATGCATGACAGCATCAAGGAGCTGGTCTTGTAATGCCACATATAAAGAGGCACTTGGAGTGCACACCCTACAGTACCTTCAAAGCCATATTGCAGAAGCAATGGGAAGATGTGGGATAAAAACAAAACACAGCCACCACTCAGCCAGAGGTATACATCAGACAGAAGGGTCAATCGAAGAGGAAGAGGTGCAGGATCTGCCCAGCTGTCAAGTCATCAGCTGGTGTTCAGTGCTAAAATAATTATTTTAACAAAATGTCTTCATTTTTTTGTTTTAATGCTTGCAGAGATAGGTAATTTTTGACCCATGTGTGTAAACTTGATGTAGTAACACAAAACTTAGGAAAAAAAAAAAGATACTGTAGATCAGCGAATATTAAATGCTGGAATAAACTAATTACGAAAGATAAAACCAAAGAAATGCCCAGCAAAGCATGAAATAACATAGGAAATCATTTTAGACTCATGTTGTGCATTAGAAGGGTTTTCTCATAGCTTGTGCATAAAAGCGTTAAATCCCCACAAATCATAATCACTTTCTCAAAGCAAACCATTCACAGATTCTTGGCAAAGTGACGTCACTTTGCACAGGCGCCTCCCTTAACTGATGACGGGCACTGCCGTTTTAGCATAAACCCTGAGAGAGCTGTAAACAATCCGCCATTGTTTGGACACCTAAGCAATTTTGGTGTTTTGTTGTTGGTAATAATGACCATAGAGTAGCAGTCGTCATTTACTTCCAACATCTGAGCTGCTGTAGTCGCAGTGGATAACATTTGTTTTTGAAGGGAAAGTGCCTCCCGATCTAACCTAAATGCATTTGTTGCGCTAATTATTTAACTCCAGACTGCTTTCTGAACAAGGGACAATTCAAAGCAGGTTTTGTTAAAAAGTTCAAACTCAAGGATGGAACAGTACCCACTGTTCATGATCCAGCTGCACCTCCAGAAGAAGTAAGTTCCAAACTTTATATTTCTTATGATTTTTGCAAATTGCCTTTCCTCTCCCACAGAAAAGATGGGTGGGGTGAGCAGAGCTCATTAGCATTTAAAGGGACATGCACCGAAACGGATGACTGTGTACAGAGCTATTTTTGACAGGGTAAAAAGGGTATTGTTTTACATGAATACTGAGCAATTTTAACCAAAGTATGTGGCAGACATTTCATGAAGACACTAAAGAATCATACCAACTTAGGATAAATGTGCATCTGATGCCCCCTTTAAAAATAAACAGTTCATTAATAAGGGACAAAATAAGGGACATATATATGTAAGCTTCATACAAGAGCTGTTTATCACAGAAACTGGATTTCAACTGCTATTGTCATCTACAGCATAGAGGCTAACATGTTAGTCAATCTCGACCTTCTGTATATTCCAGCAAGTCCATGGTCAGTATAGCAGCAACTAAAACAAGAGCAAAAGCAGAAGCTGCACAGGCAAGAGCCCCAATTGCAAAGAGGGAAATGGAAATTAAAATAAAGAAAGCTTGACTTGAATCAACATTAAAACATCATGAAAGAGAGAGATGTGGAAGCTGCAATGGCAGAAGCAGCAGTCATTGAAGCTGCTGTCACAGATGTAAAAGTGAACAGTTCACATCACAGTTCATCTATCCATCTCCCATAGCAAAGTCTTATAGGCAACGGACTGAAGAGTTTGTAAATCAGTACAGTGAATCCAGTGACACTGTAATATCCAAAGAGAATGCAAAGCCTAAATTATCCCAAAATCTAAATCCTTCTCCACTGGTGTATCATGTACTGTCCTCTTGGAATGTTAGTTAATACAGTGGCAGCAAGAAAGGCGAGAAAGAAGATAATTGTGAAGGCTATTGCCAGTACAGATAGTCTAGTGAGGAAAGTGGAGGCAAAAAGTGTTCAGCATGGGACAACAAAAATCTATCACAGACCCACATCCTAATTAATACAGTATACCTCCTTTCTTCAGATCAGGCTATGTAGTCTGTAGCCTGTTTTAGAATTTCTGCTCTCCATACTGGGCATTTTATATTCTACTGCTTAAATGCATATTGTTCAGTTTCCAAGTTCTGAAGAACAGCATGCACATCACATGGTAGTGCATGTTTATTTTGCCGTGTCATTCCATCCTAATGATAGCACTTAACAAGACACTGCATAATTATCCCATGTTATATATAGCTGGACTCAACATTTTTCATGTAACAGTGTATTTATACAATCATTTTGTTTCATTTATAAATCATCTGAACTACATCTTGGTGTCAAGTCCTTTGATTAAGTGTACGTGTTTAGCTGGATACAAAGCCAGTAGAGTGGTTGTTATCTAAATGTTATACCTTCTATTCTAGTTGCATTGTTGAGAGCAGGTTAAACTCTGTCTACACTAGAGGCAAACAGTGTAGTACATTGTGTTAAAGGCACATAGAACAAAATATAATCAGTGATTCTCTCTATTCTCTCTCTGGATGCACTGTCTAAACTGGAGTTTTTTACAGTAAATCGAAGTTCCATTCTTGCACACATTTGCTTTACTTTCCACAACAGGACAAACAGATATGGAATGGAATGTTTGAGTAGATAGTAAAAGAGCTATACAAATACATTTGAATGCAATGGTGAAATGTACTCACTTGAGTATCTTCAGCTCACAAACAGGATTCTTCAGTCCCTCACAGATCTCTTTGACTCCTGAGTCCAGCAGAAGGCTGTTGTTCAGGTTCATCTCTTCCAGGATGGTTTTGGAGGAGAGAACAGTAGCTAGAACTGAACAGCTTTTCTCTGTCAGTTCACAATTATTCACACTAAACACAAAAACAGCATTATTTGTTATTCAGCACATATTCTACACACATTAGATCAACAGGTCTTCAAATCTGCTCACACGTGACTAATGGTCTTTGATAATAATAATAATAAAAAAGTTATAATGCATAAAATCATGTTCACTCACTTAATTGTTTCCACCTTGCTATGCGAGTCCATCAAAAGACCAGAAAGCTTCTCCCCATCCAGATCTTCTAATATATCTCCACTCAGATCCAGTTCGTTCAGTAATAATGGACTTTCACCCAGAACTTCAGTGAGATACTCACACACTTCCTGTGCACCAGGACATTTCAGAAACCTACAAGAAAATGATAAGAATTGTAGATTAGTCAGTCTAATATTATTTCCCTTTTTGCAGTTCAGACTAATGGCTCTGGTTTCAATTAACAAATTGGAAAGTAAAAAAAGTATAACTGGATAACTTCAGTTTCTTAAAGTTTAAGTAGTTATGTGGATAATTTGCTAAATGCAGTGTGTTGACAGCATGACTTTTTGGAGTTTCATTGTCCTAAGAGCAATTCACATATATGTATACATGTAATTATACTATAAATTGTTTATATATAAACATTTTCTAGTATAATTACATGTGTTTTCTATGAAAACTTGTGTTGGACAAAAACAATTTGTGTGTGTGTGACAGTAATTTTGAATTGCTGTAAATTTCTCTTCTTGAAATTAAAATTGTACATTGGTCCATCTGACCACATCTCCCTAGTTGTTTATTCAGCTGATATCACATCTGATGCTTATTTTAAAATATGTGTGTATTTCAAGGAGATTTTATCACCTGATGGTCTTTGAGTTACAGTGTCCATCCTGTAGTAAATCAATAAGCTCCTTCACTCCTGATAGTCCAGGATCATTTCCTGTGAGATCCAGCTCTATCAGGTGTGTAGGGTTTGATCTCAGAGCTGAAGCCAGAGCTTTATAGCCTTCTTCAGTGATACTGCAGTTTGAAAATCTAGAAAAGAAATAAAAAATAAACATTCAGTTGATTAATAAATTATTCTACACAGTGTCCTAGATGACAAATCCATGAAAAGCAAGCCTCTTGTGAACTGTCTTCAATGTACAAATGAATTTTCGAAGAAAAACTGATGACAGTAGACCATTAATCTAGCAGAAATCAAGGTTTTATAACCTTCTTCTGTTACACTACAGTTAGAAAGTCTAGAACAGGATTGAAAATGTAACATTCAAAAATCTGTTATTCAAGAAAAGACCTGTACAACATTAATCATTAAAAAAAGAAACACTTGATCACATGAATTTAAACTGTTTTAAAAATAAAACTGATGACTGAATATGGTGGCAAGCAAAGGTCCAGAGACCATTCATTTCTTAGACATCAACTCACCTGAGTTTCTCTAGTTTACATTTCTCTTTCAGTCCATCAGAGAGCAGCTTCACTCCTGAATCATGCAGATTGTTGTTGCTCAGGTCTAGATCCTTCAGACTGCTGGAGTCTGAATTGAGAACTGAAGCAAGATCTGAACAGCTTTTCTCTGTTAGATAACACTTACTGAGCCTGGAAATAATAAACATCCATACATAAAATACAGTGCAATAATTTGGATATAGCACAGTGCTCATTCAGTAAATGCACAGCTAAACAGATTATGTATTGAGTCTAGATTTAAATGTGGCTACTGTTTTGGCACATTTGAGTGAACCCTTAGTATTTTTAACTGACTAATGACCCAAATGCTTTCTGAAATTTTGGTTGGATCTGTTTGACCTCTGCACAACTTAAGGATGTACTGATCGCCTTTCTAATATTATCGATCTTTTCAAAAAAGAAGAAATCAAATCAATTTAAAGCTTAAATGCATATGGCTCTAACTGCAGATGATTCTAAATTAATCTGATCATGATATTATTTTTCAGTTATTTTCAAGCCAATGTTTTTACCCTTTCTTCCTTAGTTTGAAACTCAAGAGCAAAAATAACAAACATAACACTAAACTAGTTAATCAGCAATTATTATGCTGGCAAATGTCTGTTAAAACATGTAAATTGTGATTTTCAGTGCTTTGACCAAAATATGACTTATTGTCAGTGAGAATTATTCAAATTTCATTTGAGACCATTTAGAGTGGCTATTAAAAGCTCAAATTAATAGGTGATGCCTTTTGCAAAAAGGTATATTCTTTCAGTTACTGGTAATGACAGTTAGGCAAAGAAATCTAATAAAATTGTTAAATTAAGGATACTTTGCATACTTCCAATATTTTTAATAGGCAATTCCATATTAGTCCTTTACTGTACTATTATATTAAAAGTTTACCTTCAGTAGATTTTATGGAATATTTTAAACATTTCAGACCTTCAGTTTTGGTTGAGATCAATGTCTGTTGTCACAGAACTTACCTCAGTATCTCTAATTTGCACTTCTTATTCTTCAGTCCAGTACAGAGATAAGTCACCCCTGAATCCTGCAGATTATTATTGTTCATGTTCAGCTCTTTCAGGTTGGTTTCTGATCCAAGAAGATTAGCCAGAACTGAGCAGCTTTGGTCTGTTAAATTACAATAATTAAGCCTACAAGGGAAAATAAATTACATCATAAAACGAAATACATATAATACATTACATATAATTTGTTAAATACAAACATAAAATATGTTTAACATCTTTTACATAAACAGTAAATAGATTTACTTTTTAATTATTTATTTATGGTGTTTTATGCCTTTATTTATATGGGACAGTATAGGTCAACAGGAAGCGAAGTGGGTGAGAGAGAGGGGGGTGAGATTGGGAAAGGTCCAAGAGCCAGGACTTGAACTCAGGACCCCTGAAGCACAATGGTGCTAAATGTATGCTGTATGTAAAAAATACTTTTGTCAGTTCAATACCTTAACCAGGTTTAGTGTTTTCCTATTCCCAAAATAACATCTTACTCATACTGTGATGGCTTAATTAAACTTATGGTAGTTAAAAGCAATTATTACACTTTTGGGCAGTACTGTAGCTCCATCCTTTGGAGAATCTTACAGTTAATGATTTGAACACAGATTATGTACTGTAAGACTATACGTTAAATTAAAAATTAAGTTCAAGCGTACATTATATTTTTCAGCATTTTACACACCATATGGACTGTTGCACTTCCACTGATTAAAATCATTTTTCAATTTTATTTTTTTAATATATTAATTTTATGGGCCATAGTGGAGGTTTATTTTCGAGAATTGTTAATGCAATTCTATGCATTTTGTCTCAAAACTTGTGTTGAAAGAATGAAAATTTTGTACTGCAGCAGATTTCTCTTTCTGTCGATCCTATCGTACAAGTTTCAAACATCTGTAGCTTATTTGATATTTTTGAAGAAATTTATCACCTGAGTATCTTTAATTTACAGTATCCATTCTGTAGCACATTAGTGAGCTGCTTCACTCCTGATTGTCCAGGATTATTTCTTGTGAGATCCAGCTCTATCAGGTGTGAAGGGTTTGATTTCAGAGCTGAAGCCAGAGCTGTATAACCTTCTTCAGTGATACTGCAGTTTGAAAGTCTAGGACAGAAAGAAAAAAAAGAAATAATCACTGTTAAAATTACCAGAATAATCCCAAAAGTTAATAAGATTTCAGTCGTTTTACAAATATATTGAAGTTAATTGCACAAACTGGTAAATAACTACAGAGGCAAAAAAAGGCAGAGAGAACTTTAATTTGTTAGACATCAACAGAAACGCTTAGTCAATGCCAGGTGTAGGAAGGGACACAGGCTATAAGCCAATACTGCTTGACCTGCATGTGAAGCAGGCCCATTGATATCACAGGGGATATGGCTGCCATCAGGCCCAGGATCCTCTGGAAAGCTTTAAGGGAAAGTCAACAACTGTCCCCAGAAAAGTGACTCATCTGCTAGGAGACAGACAGCTCTTGGCTGAGTTGATTCTGATGAAGACCTGAGGTTTGAAACATTGTGTTTATTTTAATAAATTGGCAGCGGTGGTGAGCCTATTCTTGTTTAATTATAGCGAGTTAATTCTGAGCCCAAGAAGCCCTAGGTGGCTGAGGAGACTTGTGCTCCAACCGTGTTAATACTAGCCAGAAGGGTAACCACAATGTTATGTATTTTGTTCCATCCTCCACACAGTGCCAACTCACACCAAGAACATTTCAGAAGCGGATCAACTGGATTTGCGAGACTACGTGATTTGCCTGTCAAAACGTTTCTTTTCTTCATTTTTTTTTCTCTCAATTTTTGGGGTTCTACCATGGTTAAGTTTGCTAAATGGTTTTGTCTGGTTTAAATATGTTTATTGCTATGTCCTTGTTTGTTGTGCAGTAGCCTAAAAAGTTCATACACTTGAAAGTCCAGTTATGAGTGACAATAATAAAAGATTTGTAGCTGTGTTTTAGTCTGCACAGGGTGTTTATTTTGTATTTGAACTGTGTGGTTTGGACGCAGCATCAATCAAAAATAGACTATGCACCTATTTTTAGCGAAGCAGCATGGAGGTCTGCTTCTGTGAGGCTTCTGAAATGGCATGGCTGGAATAAACACAAGCATTGACTAGAGTGGCCGCGATCAGCTCCAGAGGCCATGTCAGAGCCATTACACGACACAGACGTGTGCAGTGTAAATAAGTGGTCAAACAAAATGGACATGTTCTCTATCGGTCAGACATTAGATATGTGTGCTCAAACCTTATCTTCTCTCCTGAATTTGATGTTGCTAGAAGCACAACCTTATGGAGAGTGGGCATCTACCAGCAGAAAAATGAATCAGATGTAAATCAGTATTTGCATAGCATAACAATATTAAATATATCTGGCTCACACGTGTCCCGCAAAATCACATCTACTGTCCTGCAACAGATCTATAGCCAGGTGGTCACCCTACTAGCCAGTCATTAAAGAAATTCATGACGTGGATTGGCTATGGCCAATGTCACTCTGCAGGGCTCAGAAATTGTGGACAGCATCACCAGTCCATCCCGGGGCCGTGGAATGCAAAGATGCATGGCCTCTTCGAGGGGAGGGGCTTCTCATACCCCTTCTGCTCAGTGCCATTACAGAAGTGAGGGAAGCCGAGACTGAAAAGTGGATGCAGGCTGAGAATGTGCGCGCCACAATGTAGAAAGATCAGTGTGAACTTCCAGGAAAGAATGGAGCAGGTCTCTGATGGGGGCCTTAATGCTATCTCATGGCCAATTTGTACACATTTTACGAGGTGTCTAATTTGGACGAATTTGGACGACCTCACTAGTTTTTTGTATGATTTGTCTAGAGCCCAGCGATGAGTACATTTAGGGGTGGGGAGTAGGTCATTCCTACAAATTAATATGAATTTTGCAAAAATCGTATGAATTTGTACGAGCGATGTCATAGTCTACGAATTTGTATGAATTAGCCATCTCGTAAAATATGTACAGATTGCTGTGAGATCGGGTTGGGGGCTCGCTGGCTACTTGCCACCTGCTTTGCCCCATAACTCCTATGTTTTTCTTCCTGAGAGGAAGAAAAAACTGGGGAGCACAAGGGGCGGGGTTGTGATCTACAAAGAAAGTGATGAGAATGCAATGAGAACCGCACGTCTCTGTGAGCACAGCCTCTGTGTGGGCTTGCCCAAGCAGGCAGCATGCTCAGAGTTTTCATACAAGGAATGCAGGAGCACCCTGCATGAGCCACATCCAAGGTATGGCATTTTGCAGCAAATGCTGCTGCTGCAAAAAAAAAAAAAAAAAAAAAAACGCTCTTTCAGGCAAAATATGCTCTAAAAGTCTCGTCGGATAGTGAAAGATTATGTGTATCTTTAGTCAGAAGCATTTACATTCTGACTGTGCCTCAGATGCTCTCAACAGGAACAGTAATGTATCATATACTATCCATGACAGAGGTCATATCAGGTCATCATGAGGTTACACTATAATTGGAGAAAGATTTTGATGAAATTGCATTCAACGCCTACTTATAAATCCACCTAATTTGGCAGATTTTGGCTATAGGTTTGTGCAGCTGCAGAAACATTAGCAAATCAGGCTTTAGTATTTAGAGGAAAACAGAGTTCCCCCAAGCGTGGTTCCATGCAATGTAATAGACCGCTCAAAAGGGCAATGGCGATTACCAGATTTCACTTTCCTTTTTGCAGAAGATTAACTAGCTCTAACACACTGATCTGAATTCTGACTCAACACCAAGTCAGAACTGATCTAGGACTGCAACTAATGATTAAATCACTAAACGATAAATTACAATAAAGAAAATCAGCCCCATCTCTATATATGTAGATTCTAGTGTTGACATGTCCAATAACTATAATCCCTTTACAGTTACTGTACTCATAATCACAATTACAAGCATTCCAAATACGATTTTAAGTCTTAGATTTAAGTCTAACAATGTCAAATAACAAATACTTAAAAAGATTTCAGTCCGTTTTTGTGCTTCTCATCAAGCTGTCATTTCATTGCACATTCATGAGTTTGCACTCATTTGGTGAAGTTTGTGACAAAAGTGTACAATGATGTGCAAGTCCCCTCTTATGTCCCCATCTTAATTCTTCACATAGAGAGTTGATGCAGTCCTGCTCCACAAGAAATCAGCTCAAAATGTTGCTAATTGCCCATTTCATACCTGTAGCAACATTGAAAGTATGTATCCTTACTAGATCAAGCCTGTTCTAATGCCATTCTGAGCATTATACTTTTGATCAAGTCTGGTTTGTAATGTGTGGTCTAGTTTTAATGGATCTTTAATCATTGTTAGCTTAAATTTAGAAAATGTGCTTTTCAACACCTTGATAATTAAAGTTCAATCAGGCAAATAAAAAAAATAATATATATATATATATATTCGATATATATATATATATATATATATATATATATATATATATATATATATATATAAATCCAGGATTTGCACACTGCCCATATTTCTTAAAGGAAATGGTAAAACAGGAAATTCATCTTGTGTATTTAGTTATATCCAAATAATAAATTATCATATATTTTAAAGAGTAAAAATACCTAAACATCTGTTGCCTCACAACTTACCTCAGTATCTCCAATTCACACTTTAACGTCTTCAGTCCACTACAGATTTCCTTCACTCCTGAATCCTGCAGATTATTATTGTTTATGTTCAGCTCTTTCAGACTGGTATCTGATCCAAGAAGTGTAGCAAGAGCTGGACAGCTTTTGTCTGTTAAGTTACAATCATTTAGTCTGCAAGGGAAATAAATCATGTCACAGAATTAGGAGGAAAGTATACAATACATTTTTCAACATACAACTCTGTATGATAAACATATGATGAAAATATATTGACAATTTCATGAATGAATAAAAACAATATAACAATGTCATGGAGGGACGATTTAGGAAGAGATCCAGTCAGAACTGTAATGCACTGATCTACCTGGTGAGACACAAGTTTGCATACACTTGTGGAACATCTCATTTAACATTAAAAATGTCAAGGTCTGGGCGTAAGAGCAGACATATGATAAATTTGAAGTGTGACGAGCCGATAGAGAATTCAATTTTGTCTAGATTTCTGAGCGCAAACACAGAAGGCACAAGTGCACGAGTAATGAATTAATTTCTCTTTTGCATCTTATTGCACTTGAACTGGCAAATATACACAAAAAGATGTCAGTTTGTCAGTTTTGTTGAGTATTAACGTAAACACACTTGGTTATGTCTTAAGTGAATCCAAACAGCTGGTGAAATATTGGAATGTGCATCAGTGAAATGGATCTGTGCATTCAGATTTAAAGGGACAACAGCTAAATTATTGGTGTTATCTGTGTAATTAATGTTAATTAAACAACAAAAGGCAGAGGGAAAATCACTCACTGCCTTGACTGAATCATTTTACTAGCCTTAACAAAGAATGATGAATGTTGTATGTATTTTTATTTCTTTTTTTAATAAAAAATGCATATACAACCATTGGTCTTTCCTTCAAAAGAAGACCATGTTCATGTTTCTTTATGAGAATTGCTTTTATTTCGTTTTAAGATAAATAAATACATGTGCCACACCAGTTAAATCTGTTTCTATATTGCATAATGTTATATTATCATTAATTAGAACAGGTTTTCTCCAGGAATATATATTGAGTTGGATTCAGATTTAGTCTACTGTAGATTTACACTACTAAAGTCTTATAATATTTTAGTTGAATAAAACTAGACTAAAACTAAAACAATTCAGATGACTAAAATATGACAAACTAAATGGCATTGTAGTCAAAAGACTATGACTAAAACTACATACTACATAAATTAAATAAATGAATAAAAACAATACATAATTAGCTTTACACTTAAATTATCCTGTAATCATAAATAAAGAAGAAAAGATAAGGATATAAGAAAAATGTAAAGTATGTAAAATAATCACCATAGAGCAATGAAGACAACCGCAACTGTTTCGAATTAAAACTGTTTCCAATTTGAAACTGTTTCAACTAACTTTTTCAAATTAAAGCAAAACATGATAAAATGTATTAAACACTTACAGAGCTCTTTTGGAGGTTCTGATGACTGATGATAGTCTAATGAGACACTCATCTGATTTCTTGAATTTCTGAAGTTCAAACTCCTCCAGCTCCTCCTCTGATGTCAACAACACAAAAGCCAAAGCAGACCACTGAGCAGGAGAAAGGTCACCAGATGAGAGACTTCCTTTGCTAAGATGGTTCTGAATTTCTTTCACCAGAGTTTGGTCGTTCAGTTCATTCAGACAGTAAAACAGATTAATGGATCTCTCTGGAGACAGATTATCTTCTAATTTCTGCTTGATGTACTGAACTATTTCCTTGTAGTCTTGGTCATTGCAGTCTTGTTGTGTCAACAGTCCTCGTAAGAGTCGTCGATTGGACTGGAGTGACAGAGCGAGAAGGAAACGAAGGAAAAGGTCCAGATGTCCAGTATCACTCTCAAGTGCCTTGTCCACTGCAGTCTTGAGCAAATCAATCATGGCTTCATTTTTGTTTTCCTGTTCTGTAGAGTCTTGAGCAAATACACTTGTGTTGTTTTTGTCTAGAAACAGATGTGCATAAAGGGCTGCGACAAACTCTTGAATGCTCAAGTGAACAAAACAGTACATGGTATCAACAATGATTCCCCTTTCCTCCTTAAAGATCTGGGTACACATGCCTGAATACACTGATGCTTTAGAGGCATCAATACCACAGGCTTCCAGATCTGTGTCATAGAAGATCAGGTTGTTTTTTTCCAGCTGTTGAAATGCCAGTTTCCCCAATAAAAGGACGGCATCTTTATCCCAGGAAACATCTGATGTGTATTCTTCATCATACTTTTGTCTGCTCTGCTGGATCTGAAAGCGGAGAAAGTGTGTGTACATTTGTGTCAGAGTTTTGGGAGTGTCTTCAATGTTTGATTCCTGCAGTGTTTTGGAGGAGTCACAAGCCTCATTGTTTGTCAGATCATTTGATCTTTTCTCCTCTAAAATGTTCTGAAAAACAGTCGCTGAAATCCAGCAGAAGACTGGGATGTGGCACATGATAAATAGACTCTTGGATTTTTTAACATGATCAATAATTTCTTTGGCCTGATTCTCATCTGTGAATCTTTTTTTGAAGTACTCCACCTTTTGTATATCACTGAATCCTCGTATCTCTGTCAGCCGGTCGATACAGTCAAGAGGAATCTTACTGGCAGCTGCTGGTCTGGTGGTGATCCAGATGAGAGCAGAAGGAAGCAGATTGCCCTTGACAAGGTTCGTCAGGAGAACATCCAGAGAGGATGGTGATAATATATCAACCCATGTCACATTACCACCAAAGTTTAGAGGAAGACGACATTCGTCCAGTCCATCAAGGATGAAAAGGACTTTAAATTTATTTCTTCTTGTAAGGTTAAGTCCTTTTGTCTCAGGAAAAAACTGAGTTATAAGGTCCATTAAACTTAGTTTTTCTTTCTCCTTTAGGTTCATCTCTCTGAATGGAAGAGGAAACATAAAACTGATATCTTGATTTTCTTTTCCTTCAGCCCAATCCAGAATAAACTTCTGCACAGAGACTGATTTTCCGATGCCAGCAACTCCTTTTGTCAGTACAGTTCTGATCTGCTTGTCTTGTTCAGGTGCTTCAAACATCTTTGTGCATTCAACTGGTATCTCTTGTGATTCATGACGCCTGGAAGTAACTTCAATCTGTCTTACCTCATGTTCAATATTGACCTGTTCTCTACAACCCTGAGTGATATAGAGATCTGTGTAGATGTTTTTTAGAAGTGTAGAGTCTCCTTGCTTTGCAATTCCTTCAAACACGCATTGATACTTCTTCTTTAGGCTACATTTTAGCTGATGAATGAAAATGAGATCATCTAAACACAGAAAAAAAAAAATTCAGTCCATTTTCTTTAAGACATTCATAAGCAGGTTTACAGAATAAAATTTGAGAGCAGTGAAACCAGTGCCAAGTTCTACACAAGGTGGCACAAGAGACAGATTTAAAAGATAATTTAATCATAAAATTACTAATGTTTTACATAAATGAGTGCTGTTGCTAATAATATTACATGCTTATTTCAATGCACATTTGACAGTAAAGCACTAAACCTGAGTAGGGAAGTATACAAAATTGACACCTGTTAAAACGTGCAAAATCTAATTTTGTGTTTTTCAAGGCACTTTGTGACTTTTCTTACTTCATACACAAAAAGTGCAAAACTTTTACTGGTTATAGTAATTTATTGTCTTTTTAAATTTTAAATAAGTGTTTGTTTACTACAAAGTAACATTTTTAACATCAGTTTTAGATCTTTAAAGTGTGAAATACTTGAAAGTCATTGATACATCAAAGTCAAGGCCCTTTCTCTTTCAAAAGGTCATACAAACAATGGAATTAAATATGTAATAACATTCAACAATTTCTGCCACAACACCATGGTAATAGTCAGCCTAACTACTTCTGGTTTTCTCTGTCAGCGCTGTTTGATCTGTTTATAACAGTGAATTTTGTGCAGAATTTGAATGCTTCTCACTAGATCTCGCAGCAAACCTTATTAATTTTTTTCGCCAAAATTCAAATGCTTCTCACTGGATCTTGCAGCACTGTGCAGTAACATTGGTGTCGCTCAACATTGGTTCCCGAGTAAACCTGTTCTGAGCTAGGACCAGTTTGTATGCGCTGTGCTCATTTTTTGGTCTGAATTGATAAACAGTCAACGTTGCGCAGCTGAAATGAGTAGTGTTTTTTACGCTTTTGTTTTGTTTGCCGTTTGATGTTTCTAATATGCAACAGAAATGGCAGAACTTAGGAGTTGGGCAGTGCAGTGGACAAAATTTAGTTACACAGGCAGAAAAAAAATTATCACAAAATATGACCATTTGGTCGCAGTTTGGAGACCTTATAAGTGACAATACTGTATGACAGATGGTCAGGAGTCTCTTACCTTCTAGAGTGTCAGCAGCATAATCTTGCTTCATTTCCCTCAGGAAGTAGAGTGTGAGATCAAGAGCTGCTTCTTTGATACTACATTTATTCTCATTAAAGTCCTTCACAAAGTCTGTCCCTTGTGTGTTGTCTTTTTGTAATATTTTCCTAAACTTTTCAAGCTCGTTCTTCAGGAAATTGATTATTTTGCTCTCAAGCTCCTGCAAAAAAAGACTGAATTTCAACCTTATTGTACACCCATATTTTGTCAAAGCTATTTCTAAATTAAATTTCGGTGTTCAATAACATATTTATAAACATTAAACACTTTTCTTACCTGGAAGATACCTAAGAGATTGTCTTTGAAATTCTTATGGTTCCTGTGAGTCTGGAAGTCTGAATCTAATGTTCTGTATAAATAGAACAAAATACTGCATTTCCAGGTAAAATATTACAGAAATACCCTGACAAACATTTCAGAGTTTATAGAAATATTTGACCTAAAAAAAAGGTTTCATAATAAGTATTCACTGATAAACATAGTCTGTGTGACCAAAAATCCGAAACACTTGAAATACCTTCCGGCATATGGTGTTTTTTTGTCACTGAAGTTCAGTGGTTCACGTCTTGAATGGTCACTCTTCACAGACACAGAGCTGGATACAAGTGAGCCTGATCTGACACTAATGACATAAAGAGCAGAAAAAGAGGGATAAATCTTTTTTAAAAAAGAGGTTTCATAATAAGTATTCACTGATAAACACAGTCTGTGTGACCAAAAATCTGAAACACTTGAAATACCTTCCGGCAGATGGTGTTTTTTTGTCACTGAAGTTCAGTGGTTCACGTGTGGTCACTCTTCGTCACAGAGCTGGATACAAGTGGTGACACTCTTTCACAGAAACAGCAGAAAAAGCTGGATATCTTTTTTAAAGTGAGTTTCATAATGTATCTGACACTAGTCTGTGACATCTAAATGGTGTTTTTTTTGAGTCAGAAGAACAGAGCTGGAGTGGCCTGATCTAACTAATGACATTTTTTAAAAAGAGGTTTCATAATAAGTATTCACTGATAAACACAGTCTGTGTGACCAAAAATCTGAAACACTTGAAATACCTTCCGGGAGATGGTGTTTTTTTGTCACTGAAGTCCAGTGGTTCACGTCTTGAATGGTCACTCTTCACAGACACAGAGCTGGATACAAGTGAGCCTGATCCGACACTAATGACATAAAGAGCAGAAAGAGAGGGATAAAACTCTAAAACAGAGGAGGTATTTCAGCATCATTTAAAAATGTTTAATCTTTATTTTTTCCATGATGAATCTGCATGTATGCCTCTTAGTGATTGCCTGAGTAGATGTTTTACTGAAAGAAACTCCAAAATGAGGTGAATAATGATCACCAAATATTGTGGTCAGTCATTTATTTTAAGTTTTCTTCAGTAAAGTTCTACAGTATTACATATTACCGCTGTGGACAAATAAAGCTATAACGCTATATTGTAAAACACATGAAATACCTTTTGGTAGGTGACGTTTTTTTCTCACTGGAGTTTGGCATGCCACCAGACACAGAGCTGGACACGTATCATAAATTTAGACACTTTTTAACACATTGTAATTTAAAAATAAAAATAGTATATTTTTACAACACTACTTTAGCACTTTAATGCTACAATATCTCTACTGTTATATTACCCAGGCCAAAAAATTTAATAAAAATCCCTGCTGAGGGAATGAATAACTTGTATAAGTTTGTAAATGGTTACTTTGCTTTTCAGATTTAAAATGTTTATCATCTACTGGCTACCTTTTGAAGATTTATAAATCCATACTTTTAGTCATTTGTAGTATCTAATGCCTCAATCAGTTAACTGCACCGATAAAATGATTTATTCATAGTACCAAAAGCACTCTGTTAGTTAGTTAATTATTAAGTTTGACTGTCCATAAAGCCCTGTTTACCATGTATAGTTTAAAAGTATTTAAATGAATGAATGAAAAAATAAATAATATGTTAGTAAATAAATAAACAAACTTACCTCTGTTTGTCAGAGAGACCCATCTCAGACGGAGAGTCTTTTCCTCGCTCCTCTGACATACTGCAGCTAAACATTGGGTTTTTGTATACAGTCAGCTGCTCACTATGACCTGGAGATGATGATATTATACTGAGATTAATAACATAGCAGTTATATACATTAAAATTGATTACAAACAATTATACAGTATATGCAGAATAATCAAGAAGCCTGACATGTGGCTCAAAATATAAGGTCATTAGAGAATAGTCATTTACACTGTGCTTAAAATTTTGAGTGGGAAAACTGAACCCAGTTTGCTATCTTTTTACAGTCATATATATATTTTTTTTATTGGTCTTTGAATAATTTGTTTGTCATTTGATCATTGCTTCATATTTACACTGAATTTACAGCATCATTACTCCAGTCTTCAGTGTAACATGATCCTTCAGAAATCATACAGCCCTGATGAGCGTAAGAAACATGTCTAAAAAAAAAACTGATCCCAAACGTTTTTGACCAGCGTTGTATTATACTGTACAAAAATGTTTTCTCCGGTAACCTAAAAATGTACATCATTTAGTTAAAGTACATCAATGGTCAAATCAATAATAAATCACACATTAAAGTTACACACTTTGTGTGCTGTACAGGTCTAGTTTATAGAATGTTTTTGCTCAGGTGGCAGAAATGTCCACCCAATAGATAAAAATTTTGCTCAGCAAGAAAAAAACCACAATAGAGGAAACATGCTGGGGGGGGGGTCAGCTAGAATATTTTAAATTCACATGTGAAAAGGGTTTCAAATATATCCAACTATATAAATGACATCAAATCAAACTCATTTTAAATGAAACAGAAACCAATGTTGGGCTCACATTGCCTCTCTCATATGGCATGAATCCAAATGTTTCCATATTCACTATGAATTTGGATCCCAAACTATAATTTATTATATGATTTATTTGTATATGATTTTTTATGTAAAAAAAAAAAAAAAAAAAAGGTCTTGGCACAACATCACGGCAGTATTGTTGTCAAGCTGAATGGTACAGATTATACTATGGACTATTTAAATTGAGCAGTGTGGTTTTTCCCATGTTTGGCTGACTGTATTTTATTATGATAATGATCAGGCTTTGATATCGAGTTTGCAATGCTAGAACTGTGTCTTAGCATCTCTTTGTGTTTCAGGTTTAATTCAGATTTCCTCTGCTGGAGTAGAATTGGCTAGGTGATGCTGTCACAAAACCCAGAGTCCTGAAAGGCAGTCACAGAACTACAGCCTCTGGTATTGGAAATAAAGTATTGGAATTTTCCAGTCATCATGACGTGGATTGGCTCGGCCAATGTCACTCTGCAGGGCTCAAAATGTGGACAGCAAATCACCAGTCAATCCCGGGGCTGGAATGCAAAGATGGCATGCCTCTTCGCGCGGGAGGGGCTTTCTCATAACCCCTTCTCTCAGGTGCCATACAGAATGAGGGAAGCCGACCGAGACTGAAAAGTGGATGCAGGCTGAGATGTGCGCGCCACATGTAGACGATCCGTTGTGACTTCAGGATAAAGAATGGAGCAGTCTCTGAAGGGGGCCTAATGGATCCATGGCCATTTGTTACACATTTTAAGAGGTGTGCTAATTTGGACGAAACTTGTACGACCGCACTAGTTTTTGAATGATTGTCTAGAGCCCAGCGATGAGTTACATTTAGGGGGGGGGGAGTAGGTCATTACTACATAATTAATATGAATTTTGCAAAAAATAGTTATGAATTGTACGAGCGAGTCATAGTCTCGATTGTAGAATTATAGCCATCTCGTAAAATATGTAAAGATTGCTGTGAGATTGGGTGGGGGCTCGCTGGCTACTTGCCACCTGCTTGCCATAACCCTATGTTTTTCTTCCTGAGAGGAAGAAAAAAACTGGGGCGCACAAGGGGCGGGGTTGTGATCTACAAAGAAAGTGATGAGGAATTGAATGCAATGAGAACCGCACGTTCTGTGAGCACAGCCTCTGTGTGGGCTTAGCCCAAGGCAGGGCATGCATGCTCAGAGTTTTCATACAAGGAAAGCAGGAGCACCGAATGAGCCACATCAAGGTATGGCATTTTGCAGCATTTCAAATGCTGCTGCTGCAAAAAAAAAAAAAAAAAAGTTTGTTTAGGTCAACTTTAAACACCTATTAATTCTCATTACATGAAAGATTATGTGTATATTAGTCAGAAGCATTAATTGGACTGTGCCCAGATGCTCTCAACAGGAACAGTAAGTATATATACTATCCATGACAGAGGGTCTATCAGGTCATCATGAGGTTACACTATATTGGAGAAAGATTTGATGAAATGCCTTCAACGCACTAATTATTAAATCCATAATGGCAGGATTTGGTATAGGTTTGTGCAGCTGCAGAAACATAGAAATCAGGCTTAGTATTTAGAGGAAAACAGAGTTCCACAAGCGTGGTTCCATGCAAATGTAAGAGACCGCTCAAAGAGCAAATGGCGATTACCAGATTTCACTTTCCCTTTGCAGAAGCATTAACTCGCTCTAAACTGATATGCTCTGGACTCAACACCAAGTCAGAACTGATCTAGGACGGCAACCTAATGATTAAATCACTAAAGATTAAAATTACAATTAAAGATAAATCAGCCCCATCTCTGATCTATGTAGATTCTAGTGTGGGACATGTCCATAACTATAATCCCTTTCACAGTTTACTGTAACTCATATATCACATACAGGCATTCCAAATACAATTTTAATTCTTCGATTTAAGTCTAACAATGTCAAAAACAAATACTTAAAAAAGAATTTCAGTCAGTTTTGTGTTTCTCATCAAGCTGTCCATTTCATGCAAATTCAGAGTTTGCACTCATTGGGTGAAGTTTGTGACAAAAAGTGTAACAATGAATGTGCAAGTCCCCTCATTATGTCCCCATCTTAATTCTTCCATAGAGAGTTGATGCAGTCCTGCTCACAAGAAATCCGCTCAAAATGTGCTAAGTGCCATTTCCTACTGTAGGCAACAGAAAGTTGTATATTACTAGATCAAGACGATGTGCATGCCATTCTGACGCATATGACTTTTGATCAAGTCTGGTTTGTAATGTGGTGGTCTAGTTTTAATGGATACTTTAATCATTGATTAGTGGTTGCTGGTAGCTTAATTTAGAAAATGTGCGTTTCAAACAACTTGATAAATAAAAGTTCAATCAGGCAAATTAAAAAAGAAATATAGATATATAGATATATATTATTATATATATCTATATATATATATATATATATTAAATATATATATATACTATATATATTAAATCCAGGATTTGCACACTGGCCCCTATTTCCTTTAAAGAAAACGGTTAAAAACAGGAATTTAAGCGTGTTATTAGTTATATCCAAAATAATATAATATCAATATGGTAAAGAGGTAAAACTTACCTCTAAAACATCTGTTGCCTCACAACTTACCTCAGTATCTCCAATTCACACTTAACGTCGTCAGTCCAATACAAGATTTCCTTCACCCTGAACTGCAGATTATTATTGTGGATGTCAAGCTCTTCAGATGGATCTGGTCCAAGAAAGTGTAGGTAGCAAGAGCTGGACAGCTTTTGTCTGGTTAGGTTAACAATCATTTAGTCTGCAAGGGAAATAAATCATGTCACAGAATTAGGAGGATAAGTATTACAATCCATTTTCAACATAAACTCTGATGATAAACATATGATTGAAACTATATGGACAATTTCAGAATGAAGAAACAACAATATAACAATGTCTGGAGGGACGAGTATAGGAAGGATCCAGTCAGAAATGTAATGCAGATCTACCTGGTGAGAAACAGTTTGCTTACACTTATGGAACATCTCAATTAACCATTAAAAAAATGTCAAAGGTCCGGGCGTAGAGACAGACATAGTGATAAAGAGCTTTGAAAGTGTGAACGAGCCGATAGAGACTCAATTTTGTCTCGAATTTCTGAGCGCCAAACACAAGAACGCACAAGTGCACGAGTAATGAATAACTTTCTCATTTCTTTGCATCTATTGCACTTGAACTGGCCAAATCTACACAAAAAGATGTCAGTTTGTCAGTTTTGGGGAGTATGAACGAAACACACTTGGTTATGTTTAAGTGAATCCAAAAAACAGCTGGTGAAAATTGGACTGGCATCAGGAAATGGTCTGGGTGCATTCAGATTTAAAGGGACAACAGCTTAAAATATTGGTGGTATCTGTTGTAATTAATGGTAATTAAACAACGAAAAGGCGAGGTATGAAAATCACTCACTGCCTTGACGAATCATTTTGACTAGCCTTAACAAAGAATGATGAATGTTGTATGTATTTTTATTATTTTTTTTATAAAAAATGCATATACAACCATTGGTCTTGCTTCAAAAGGAGAACATGTCATGTTTCTTATGTGAGAATTGTTTTTATTTCGTTTTAAGATAAATAAATACATGTGCCCACACAGTACATCTGTTTCTATTAGCATATGTTATATTATCATAATTAGAACAGGTTTTCTCCAGGAATATAAGATTGAGTTGGATTCATATTTAGTCTACTGTAGATTACCCATACTAAAGTTTATTAATATTTTCGTTGAATTTTAAAATTCGACTAAAACTAAAAAACAATTCAGATGACTTTTAAAATAGACAAACCGTAAATGGCATTGTTAGTCAAAAGATATGACTAACACCTACATACTAACATTAAATTAAATAAATTGAATAAAAACAAGACATAAGATTAGCTTTACACTTAAATTATCCTGATCTAAATAAAGAAGAAAAGATAAGGATATAAGAAAAAAATTTTAAAGTATGTAAAAATAATCACTCATAGAGCAATGAAGACAACACCGCAACACTGTTTCGAATTACAAACTGTTTCAATTTGAAACTTGTTCAAATAACTTCGTTTCAAAGTAAAGCAAACACCATGATAAAATTATTTAAACACTGCTTAAGAGACTCTGTTTGAGGTTCTGATGACTGTGATAGTCTAATGAGGGACCACTCTTGATTTCTGAATTTCTGAAGTTCAAACTCCTCCAGCTCCTCCTCTGATGTCAACAACCAACAAGCCACAGCAGACCACTGAGGCAGGAGAAAGGTCACCAGATGCGAGCTTCCTTGCTAAGATGTTCTGAATTTCTTTAACCAGAGTTTGTCGTTCATTAATTCAGGACAGTTAAAACAGATATGGGACTCTCTGGACGCAGATTATCTTCTAATTCTGCTTGAGTACTCGAACGATTTTTGTAGCTTGGTCATTGCAGTCTTGTCGTGTCACAGTCCTCGTAAGAGTCGTCGATTGGACTGGAGTGGTGACGAGCGAGAAGGAAACGAAGGAAAAGGTCAGTGTCCAGTACACTCCAAGTGCCCTGTCCACTCTGCAGCGGTCTGAGCAAATCAATTCATGGCTTCATGTGTTGTTTTCCTGTTCTGTAGAGTCTTGAGGCAAATACACTTGTGTTGTTTTTGTCTAGAAACAGATGTGCATAAAGGGCCCTGCCGCGACAAAAAACTCTTGAATGCTTCAATGTGAACAAAAACAGTACATGGTATCACAATTGATTCCCCTGTCCGCCGTTAAAGAATGGGTACACATGATGAATTTACACTGAGCTGTTGAGGCATCAATACAACAGGCTTCCCAGATCGTGTCTGAAGATAGAGTTGTGTTTTCCAGCTGTTGAAATGCCAGTTTACCCAATAAAAGGACGGCCCATCGTTATCCAGGAAACATATGATGTGTATTCTTCATCATACTTTTGTCCTGCTCTGCTGGATCTGAAGCGGAGAAGTGTCGTGACATTTGTGTCAGAGTTTTGGGAGTGTTCTTCAAGTTTGATTCCTGCAGTGTTTTGGAGGAGTCACAAAGCCTCATTGTTTGTCAGATCAGTGATTATTTTCATCTCTAAAAATGTTTGAAAAACAGTCGCTGAACTCCAGAGAAGACTGAGGATGGAACATGAATTAAATAGACTCTTCGGATTTTTAACATGATCAATAATGTCTTTGGCCTGATTCTCATTGTGGAATCTTTTTCTTGACAGTACTCCACCTTTTGTAAATCACTGAATCCTGTATCTCATGTCAGCGGGTCAATACAGTCAGAGGAATCTTCGGCAGCTGCGGTGCTTGTTGGTGATCCCGAATGAGAGCAGGCAGCAGAAGCAGATTGCCCTTGACAAGGTTCGTCGCAGGAGGAACATCCAGAGAGGATGGTGATAATTATATCAAACCCATGTCACATTTACCACCAAAGGTTTAGAGTGAAGACAAATTCGTCAGCCATTCAAGGATGAAACGGACTGAAATTTATTTCTCTTGTGTAAGGTTAAGTCTTTGGTCTTCAGGAAAAAAACTGAGTTAGAAGTGTCCATTAAAATTAGTGTTTCTTCTCCTTAGGTTCATCTCTCTGAATGGAAGAGGAAAATTAAAATGATATGCTTGATTTGACTTTTCCTTCAGCCAAATCCAGAATAAACTTCGCACAGAGGAGATTTTCACCGATGCCCCAGCATACTCCTTTTGTCAGGTACAGTTTGATCTGCTTGTCTTGTTCAGGTGCTTCATAACATCTGTGTTGCATTCAAAATAGGTATACTTGTGATTCAGTGACGCCTAGAGAAAAAGAACCTTCAATTTCTCGTGATTACCTCATGTTCAATATGAACGGTGATTCTAAAAACCCTGAGTGATATAGAGATCTGTGTAGAGTTTTTTAGAAAGTGTAGACGTCTCCTTGCTTTGCAATTTACATTCAAACAAGCATTGATACTCTTCTTGTAGGCTACATGTTTAGCTGATGAATGAAACTGTCGATCATCTAAACACAGAAAAAAAAATTTCAGTCCAATTTTAATGTAGACATTCATAAGAAGGTATACAGAATAAAATTGGAGCAGTGAAACCAGTGCAAAGTTCTACACAACGGTGGCAACAGAGGACAGATTTAAAAAGATAATTTAATCATAAAATTACTCTGTTATTAAATAAATGAGTGCGTTCTAATAATATTAAGCTTATTTCAATGCACAATTTGAACAGTAAGCACTAAACCGAGACGGGAAAGGAAGGGATACAAAATTGAAACCTGTTTAAACGGCCAAATCTAATTTTGTGTTTTTCAAGGGCACTTTGTGACTGTCGTCACTTGCATACACAAAAAGTGCCAAACTTTTACTGGTTCAGTTAATTTATGGTCTTTTAAATTTTTAAATAAGTGTTGTGACAAACAAGTAACATTTTTAACATCAGTTTTTAGATCATTAAAGTGTTGAAAATAATTGAAAGTCATTGATACATCAAAGTCAGGCCCTTTCTCTTTCAAAGGTGCATACGCAACAATGAAATTAAAATGTAATAACATCACCGATTTCTAGCCACAACAACCAATGGTAATAGTAAGCCCTAAACTACTTATGGTTTGCTCCTGTCCGCGCTGTTTGATATGTTTTATAACAGGTGAAGTTTGTGCAGGTAATTTGAAATGCTTCTCAACTAGATCTCGCTAGAACCTTATTCATTTTTTTTTGCCAAAATTCAAAGTTCTCTAAATGGATCTGCAGCACTGTGCAGTAACATGGGTGGTGCTCAACATTGGTTCCCGCGGAACCACCTGTTCTGAGCTAGGACAAGCTTTGTATGCGCGGAGGCTCATTTTTTTTGCCTGAATTGATAAACAGTCACCACTGCGCAGGCGGAATGCGCAGTGTTTTTTTTTAACGCTTTTGTTTTGTTTGGCCGTTTGATGTTTCTAAATATGCAACAGGAAACTGGCAGCAAGGAGAGGCACTTAGGAGTGGGCAGTTGCAGTGGACAACAATTTAGGTTACACAGGCAGGAAAAAAAAATAATGATCACTAAATATGACCATTTTGGTCGCCCAGTTTATGAGACCGTATAAGTGAAAATACATAGTATGACTAGGATGGTCAGGGAGCCGTTCTATTACCCTTCTGAGAGGGTCACGCAGCATAATTATGCTTCATGTTCCCCTCCAGGAAGTTTTAGAGTGTTAGATCAAGAGCTGCTTCTTTGATACTACATTTAATTCTCATTGTAAACGTCCTTCACAAAGTCTGTCCTTGTGTGTTGTCTTTTTGTAAATTTTCCTAAACTTTTCTAAGCTCGTTTCTTCAGGAAATTGATGTATTTTGCTCTCAAGCTCCTGACAAACAAAGACCTGAATTTCCAACCTCTATTGTACAACCATATTTTGTCAAAGCTATTTCCTAACTTAAATGTTCGGTGTTCAAGAACATGATTTATAACATTAAAACACTTTTCTTACCTGGAAGCTACCTAAGAGGATTGTCTTTTGACAATTTTATATGAGTTCCTGTTGCGTCCTGGAAGTCTGAATCTAATGTTCGGTATAAATAGAACAAAATACTGCATTGTCCAGGTAAAATATTTACAGAAATATACCTTGACAAACATTTCAGAGTTTATAGAAATATTTGAACCAAAAAAAAGGTTTCATAATGACTATTCAACATGATAAAACACATGGTCTGTGTGACCAAAAAATCCGAAAAACACTTGAACAGACCTTGTGCCGGCATCCATAATGGTCTGTTTTTTTTGTCACTAGATAGTTCAGTGGTTCACCCGTCTTGAACTGGTCACTCTTCACAGACCACAGAGCTGCGATTACAAAGTGAGCTGATCTCGACACTAATGACCTCACGAAGCGCAGAAAAAGAGGGGACTAAATCTTTGATCAAAAAAAGAGGGTTTACAAATAAAGTATTCACTGATAAACACAGTCTGTGTGACCAAAAATCTGAAACACTTGAAAGACCTTCCGGCAGATGGTGTTTTTTTGTCATGAAGTTCAGGTGGTTCAGTCTTGAATGGTCACTCTTCACAGAACACAGAGCTGGATACAAGTGGAGCCTGATCTGACACTAATGACATAAAGAGCAAGAGAAAAGAGGCGATAAAAAAAAAAATCTTTTTAAAAAGAGGTTTCATAATAAGGTATTCACTGATAAAACCACAGTCTGTGTGACCAAAATCTGAAACACTTGAATACCTTCCGGGAGATGGTGTTTTTTTGTCACTGAAGTCCACAGTGGTTCACGTCTGAGACTGGTCACTCTTCACAGACACAGAGCTGGATACAAGGTGGCCTGATCTGACACTAATGACATAAGAGCAGAAAGAAGAAAGAGGGAATAAATGCGTCCTTTTTTAGAGATGGACGGTCCCCCCCAAGAGAGGCCGTCTGTGGTGTCATCAGCAAGGACAACTGGCCCCGTTTTTACTTCACTCGACATAAACCTTATAGCGGCGATGCACACATGAGCGCTCCCAAGTCTAGGAGATGAAAACACACGCACAAGAAATGTCTGAACCACTTTAAATACCCTTCCGGGGAGAGGGTTGTTTTTTTTGCTCACTTGATCGTCAGTGGTTCACCCGTATTGAATGGTCACTTTCACAGACACGCAGAGCTGGATACAAAGTGAGCCCGATCCGACACTAATGACATAAAAGAGGCAGAAAGACGAAGGGATCAAAAACTCTAAAAACAGAGGAGGTATGTCAGGATCATGTAAAAATGTTTAATCTTTATTTTTTCCATGATGGAAGTTGTGATGTAATCCGTTACGTGATTGCCTGAGTAGATGTTTACGTACTGAAAGAAAACTCCAAAATGAGGGGAATAACTGATCACCAAACATATTGATTGGGCAGCTCATTTTAAAGTTTTTTTAAGTTTTATTCAATGAGTAAAGGTACTACAGGTATTACCATATTACGCAGATTCGGGGACAAATAAAGCTATAACGCTGATATTGTAAAACCTCACATGAAAAATACCGATTTTGGTAGGTGAGTTTTTTTGCTCAATGGCGGTTGGCACAGGCCAGCAAGACACGAGAAGAACTGGCACACATATCATTAAACTTGTGGTAGGACACTTTTTAGACACACTTGTAGATTAAAAAATAAAATAGTAATATTTATTCTCTAGGCATACACTACATTTAGGCAACTATTTGATGAATGCTACAATACTCTACTACTGTGTATATTACCCAGGCCCACCAAAACATTTTAATAAAAATCCCTGCTGAGGGATATGAATAACTTTGTATCAGTTTGGCAACGGGCTACTGATTTGCTTTTGTCAAGATTCTAAAACTGTTTCAGTCATCTCACCTACGGATACCTTGTAAAGATTTATGAAATTCCTACATTTTAGTCATTTGTTTTCAGCTGCTAAGTGGCACTCAACTCAGGTAATCCCTGCAACAGATAAAAATTGATTTTATTATCATAGTAAACAAGCAACTATGTTAGTTAGGTAGATTATTAAGAGTTTGACTGTCAATAAAGCCCTGTTTTACCATTGTATAGTTTTAAACGTATTTAAGAGAATGAAATTGAAAAAATAAATAAATATGTTAGTAAATAAATAAACAAACGTTACCTCTGTTTGTCAGAGAGACACCTCAGTACCTCAACGAGAGTCTTTCTCCTTGACTCCTCTGAATTAGCTGCCAGATAAAACATCGGGTTTTTGTATACAAGGTCAGCTGCTCACTATGAAATGAGATGATGATATTATACTGAGATTAATAAACCTAGACAGTTCTATAAATTAAAGGTTTGATTACAAACAAATATACAGTAAGATGACAGAATAATCAAGCAGCCCTGAACCATGTGGCTCAAAATATAAGGTCATTAGAGAATATTCCATTTACACTGTGCTCTAAAATTTTGATGTGGGAAGCAAACACTGAAACCCCGTTTGCTATCTTTTTTAACAGTCCTAGAGATCTATTTTTTATTGGTCTTTGAATAATTTGTGTGTCATTTGATCATTCGTTTTATATTTAGCACTGAATATAAAGCTGCATTTACTACCAGTCGTTCAGTGTAACAAAGTGATCCTTCAGAAATCATTATCAGAAGGGTCCCTGATGCGCATTAAGGCGTAAGGACAGACTATGGGGGGAGTGGGGGGGGTCAAAGACAACTGAGTCCCAAACGTTTTTGACCATGACGTTGTATTATGAACTGATACAACAAAAGATAGAAAGTGTTTTCTCTCCTCCGGTAAACCTAAAATTTCCATTCAATTTAGATCCAAAGTAACATCATGGTCAATCATAATAAATCACACCTTAAAGTTACCCCCTTTGTGTGCTGTACAGGTCTATTTATAGAATGTTTTTGCTCAGGTGGCAGAAATGTCCGCCACCAAAAGATCAAAAAGGTGAGGGAGGTTTTGCTCAGCAAGAAAACAACATAGAGGCCCCCACAACCTTGCTGGGGGGGGGGGTGGGGGGGGGGGGGGGGGGGGGGGGGGGGGGGGTGGGGGGGGGGGCGGGAGGGGGGGGGGGGGGGGGTGTCATCAGAATATTTAAAATTCACATGTGAAAGGGTTTCAATATTCCACTATATAATGACATTCAATCAAACTCATTTAAATTAACATAAACCAAATGTTGGGCTCACAGTGCCTCTCTCATAATATGGCATGATGAATCCCAATTGTTTTCCATATTCAACATATGAATTTGGATTCCCAAACTATAATTTAGTTATATGATTTATTTGTATATGAGTTTTTATGTAAAAAAAAAAAAAAAAAAAAAGGTCTTGGCACAACATCAACGGTGCAGTATGGTTGTCACGCTGACTGGTAAGATTATACTATGAACTATTTAAACTGAGGCAGTTGGTTTTACCCCATGTTTTGGCGGACTGTATTTTTATTATGATAATGATCAGGCTTTTGAGATATCGAGTTTGCAAATGCTAGAACTGTGTCCTTTGGCAATCGTCTTTGTTTCAGGTTTAATTATTCAGATGTCCTCTGCTGGAGTTGAATTGGCTAGGGGATGCTGTCACAAAACCATGTCTCGAGTCCTGAAAAGGCAGTCACAGAACTACAGCCTCTGGTAATTGGAATAATTTATTGGAATTTTCCAGTCCCATCCGTGTATTTCACTGTTATAATGCTCAGGGGGCGCTATTACACATAATCTGAAAGAGACAGAGAAATCCTCCTGATACAGGCATTGCTTCTGCATGCACGTGTAAAGCTAACCCCAGTCATCAAACTTAACGCAGCATATAAAATTAAAACTACCGCCTACCAAGAAACACTGACCCAGAAGGGTATAAGACTGTGATGCTTTGCCTGCAACAGAAAAAAATAAATGAATAGGCTATTGTGTTTTTACCACTCATAAATTTCATGGAACATCAATACCGGTGTGGGTCATTTAACCTGGTCAGGATTCAGAATGTGGGCACTTGGAGAAGTACTTTCTCACCTCAGATTTACATTTTTATATTTACCTACATATGATATAGCAACATGACAGGACCAGAGGGTGCAGTTTTACCTGAAAACCAATACGACTGCAAATTTGGAAATTGATTTTTAATACAACAGTTCAGAACAATGTAGTTTAACATGAAGTGACTTTTAGACACAATATCACTGTTTTTGCTCCAGTTTTTGGGTAGAATGAAAATCTCAGTTCCAAACAAAGATCAACATACATGCTTCGGGCAAAATCACTGTAGTGTGTGTTTCATTACTGAATGGGCATCAGCGTTTTTGAATTAATTACGTAGGTGAGTCAATGGATTTATTAACGCGTTTTTAAAGGGGTCAATATGAACATTGTTAAAAATCACATTATGTTTTGTGTAATGCAATGTGTTACCGCGGTATAAGGGGTTAAAAAAAACCACACACACATTATTTTCCACAAATACTGTACATTACTGTTTCTTACTCAGCTGCCCCCCTTTCTGAAATGCGTTTGATTTTTTACAAAGCTTCATTGTTCTTAAAAGCACTGAAAAGCAACATGCCTCTGATTGGCCAGAGATCCAGTGGTGATGTGATTGGCCAATACCACAAGTGTTGACGGAAATGTTACGGGCCCCTTACTATATTTTTTTGTGGGAATATCAGCTTCCATGGCCAGTTGGCGGTGGCAACAATACTACAGCAAGAATAAAATTTACGCCATCTTTCTTCTTGCTTATACAGTGGGACATGTTTTGGAGGAGCGAAGAAAGATCTGATAACGGAAATGAAAGAAGAGTGGCGTGGGGATGCGTCCGTAGTGGGGTGAGTACAATGGTAGTGTCAAGGCGCAGAGTAGCGGGAGTAAAGAGGACAGGTGTTAGTGCAAGGTCGTGAAGAATGCTGTGAGGGAGCGTCAGGAAAATGCATGCTCGTCTTTACTTGTGCACTGGCGGCAGTGTTTATTAGGGTCACGGTAACAAGCGTGTGGTAATACAACGTGGTGGCGCAAAAGGATGCGAGTGAGCAGGGCGACGGATGGTCAGAGGTAGATAGTCCAAGGCGTGGCTGTGGATGGCGCGCGTGAGCATCGATCGTGGGGGTGCTGAGTATAGCGCTGCAACATATAGTGACAGTGGTATGGTATATAATAGGCAGACGTAGAAGCGCAGCGTGCGGCGATCCCAAGCATAATCCAAACAGAGCCTGGAAACACATTTGACGGCATACTAACTATGGAACATATGACGAGGCATGAATCCCACGTAACGTGAAAGCACACGAAAGTGCGAGACATAGAACGCGAGAGCACAAGCACTGGCAACACACAATTACGTAAACAACAGACAACACGGAACAAATATGTCGTGAAAGACATGTGCTAGCTTTAGAAACTAAACCAGACAAATATAGAGGTCACATGACAAGACACACGCAATGGAACAAAAGACACAATGCACTAGGCAAACACAGACTTGGGCAATGCAGAACATAGAATAATCACAAATGACGGGGGAAAGAAAAGAAAGCACAAATGAGAGAAGCATGACCACCAAAATGACACAAGTCAAGAGATACAGATGGAGCTAAAAGGAGCAAGTAGCAAAATGAACCAGTCCAAGCACAAAAATCACAACAAGACGCAACAAAAAATAAACAGACATGAAACCAACATGCAGGGAAGAACATAAGACCCCAAACAGACCCTACGGGAAACAGAAAATTGTGTCATGTTTGGACCCTCCGTTAAAAGATAGAACTTGCTTCAATCTTGAATGAATCAGCCATCGGAAGAAATCACTTGAAATGAATTAATAAATTTCTTATTTAAAGGGTGCCCATCGTTGATTTTGTTTTTTTGTGTTTTTTTTCCCAACAATTTCAGTTCTATATTAAAAACTTATTTAAAACCATACTAGAATCCGACGCATAACATATTTATGCTGTTGGTAATTCTGTGTGTGAATAGCATTCATGCTTGATACGAGGGGTTCATTTTTCTTAACACTGTCCTGTGGTAAATGAATAGCTACGTACACACCACATAGTGCAGTTGACTTCGTAAGATCGAACCATAGTAAGGATCCACCCACCGGCCCAAAAGCAAAGGACAAGCAGCCCTGGTTGAAGGTTTAATTAATATGCCCTTTTATGCTGCTTCCTTGTGTCAGTCTTGTTCTTGCGCTTCTTCTGCAAAGTTCACTTTTTAGTTTCTCTATTTCATTTTAACTCCGTGTTCGTCCTGATCTGACCCTAATTTTTAAGTGATCATTAAATTTAGACTGTTTTTTTTCTAATCAAAAGCTTGATCAAAAATATCAATTGTTTATTATTTCGATATTTGATAATCTGGAAATCCCATACTTTCAATTATTTGTTCATTTACGGACCTTAATGTCTCATTTGAGTCTGTGTTTATAAGGCCGCAAGAGCAGTCTCTCCCCAATTTCCCATACAACTTGATAACATCAGTGATAGACAGAAATCAGAAGGTCTCCGGTGACGTGCCTACTGCTCCTATCATTCATGAGCCTCCTCACAATTTACTAGTCAATAATGATTTCAGGAGAGTGTCAGGATAAAACATATTAAAACATTTTATTGCCAGTAATGTCCTCATGCTACTTATATCATTACAAAAACTAGATGGCCAAATTCTGAAAGATAATATTGGGAAACCGCCAAGTGTTCCACGTAGGAGGAAAACAAACTCAGCATTGTCACACATGTAACTTTAAATTACTGAATAATTCCAATGTTACAGTTATTCTAATTTTACACGACACATGGTCTAGAATGCATAGCATCTACAACCTTTTACCTAAGTATTTCAAAGAAAACTTACAGCAAAGCAATCGTGTGTGATAAATGGGGTCATAAATGAGCAAGGGGGGTGGTGTTGTTTGCTCTTTTTGGAGATCTCTTCTCCAGATTAGTTTTATTGTTTTGTTGCATGGCATCTGTTTGTGAGAGTTCCTGACGTTTTGTTTTCACAAGGAGATAATTTCACCCCTTACAGTATCTGCAGATATCACTCATTTTGCTAAATTTATGTAAAAATAATTTCATTTTGAGGTTGCAGAAGGGGTGGTTCGTCCAGGGCACCAGACAAGCTAGAACCGCCACTGCTTATGAACCAACACAAAATCTGACTTTTACTGAGCTGCCACAAATTTGTGCATGTTGATTAATGATGACAGTGAGTTTGAGAAATAAAATTCTAAAGCTTTTATAATGAACAATCTGCCTACAGTAAACAAAATTACACTCACGTTTACTCATGACCAAAGAACCATAGTCCTTTTGCATACATCATTCAATCATGACCTCATGCTCACAATTTGTTCTAGGCTACAAATTTCAAATGCGCCCACAATAGTTGACTATTTGAATAAATGTAGGCTATTGTGTTAAGTGAACTGAAACATTCTATTTAATCATAGCTGATATTTGTTAAATTAATTTTCACACAAAGACATAAAAGCATCATTGACCGAGCGCTTGGGTTCACTTACCCTGCCTAACTTCCGTTGGAAAGAATGCTTTCGATTTTGCATCATAAAACAACAGCCTAAATTAAAACGAGAGACTTTATATAAAAAAAAACAAACAAAAAAAAACCTAATGCATTTATAAAAGGATTAACTAACAATTAATTAAAAATGTACTAGTACAAGGGTCGTGAGCACCAGTAACGAAGCGCGTGCAGAATGGTTTCTAGCCTTTACGACTCGTCACATGGCACTAGTACATCCTTTAAGAGACTGCTGCGCAAGTCTGTGGTTTTCCTGTGGGGCTGGCCTACTTTGAAACTGGTCACGTGGGTTAAACGTTTCTCATATTGCATAAAATGCTTGTATTGAAATGCTAGATGTTAAGGTTTTTGAAGGCGCTCTCAGGTATGAGATTTGCAAGACTGGGATGTTTGGGTGCCTCTGAATTATCAATTATCCTGATGATTATGTTTGTTTGTATATCTATCTATCTATCTATCTATCTATCTATCTATCTGTACTGTATATCTATCTATCTATCTATCTATCTATCTATCTATCTATCTATCCGTCTATCTGTTTTTTTTTTTTTTTTTTTTTTTTTTTTTTTTTTTTTTTTTTTTTTTTTTCTATTTACGTCTTCTGGCCATTAAATGGAATCTCTGCTTGTCTGCAACACTTTCAGTTTCTTTTACGTCGTTTATGTTTGATAGAGTGCTTAAAGGCGCATAAATGCAGATGTTACAGTCTTTTTGATGTAAGTATTGTTAGCAAGCAGAAAGAAAGGAAAGAAGGAAGAAAGATTTATTCTCTATTTGTCTATATTATATATTTTTACAATTTTGTACAATATTATAGACTAGTCATATATGGAACCAATAACTCATTTTCACCAGCTGAGGTCAGTGTCACAGTTCTGAGCATCAGCAGTCAGATCATATAGTCTTCTTTGCCCTAGCAATGGCTCTTTTATGTTCAAAGTTTCTCATAGTATTTCAGAATTCTCTCCACTAACTTCACTTATCAAATCTAAAGGTTCTTGACTGGAGCTTGTGCTTTCTTTCTGTTATTTAGATCTAGATCTGAGTGAGATGTTTTTATTTTCCTAAATTCTCTGTTCCTGTTTCTAACAGCTATTCCACATTCATTATTCCACAATGGAACTGAATTCCAACTCTTGTCGCCTTCCCAGGTCTGAGCACCAAACCCAAATCCTATTGTATTTGTAAAGATTCTCTTCTTCTTAAAAAGTGCCATAATAGAAGTGTCTGGCCACACACACCCTGATCGATATAAGTACTTTTATGTTTTGCTCATATCTCAGCACAGCCATACACACACCCTGATCGATATAAGTTTTTCCTCTGAGTCAAGCTGAATAAAACTAATAACTAAAAGTTGTTTTTTTTTTTTTGCCATGCATAAAATTATTCCACCATTCTGAGCTTTTTCTTAAACCTCCTTTTTTTCCACTACTAGTCCGTTCCAAACCTGTAAGACCTTTTTCCATATTTGGAAACCACATTAAGTTATTTTTGATGAAATCGAGGACTTTCTGACACGTGACATCAGTGCTTCAACTGTAATTTTATGATTATACCTTGTGCGCAAAGAAAACAAAATAAACGACTTTTTCAACAGTTCTTCTCCTCCACGTCTTCTAGGCGCCATTATGGTGAGTACAACGATGCATGCGTGTGTGTTCCTCTGCTTGTAAACAACGATAGTGTTACCTTTGAAAATATTGTTTGTGGTAAGGACTTCAACAACCTCCTCCAGCTAGTGAAAACCATCACCACAAAAGGTCTAAATGCACAGGCCTACATACAGAGAGCAGAGCTGCTGAGTGGAATTTTCAAACCTGTCCAACTGAAGTCAGATGCCCTCCAAATCGATGCACAGTGCCACATCTCCACTATCATTGAGAAATCAATGCGAAAACATGCATGCGTTTACTTCACAAAACAGTGCTCCTCACAGTATTGCAGTCTCAGCACACAAGTCACAAGGTAAATTCCATTTGTTTGTGCTTCACAGTGCTCCGTTTGTAAAATAGGCCTATTGTATAATTAGATTGGCTTGAGAAAACCAACCTACTGATCTGCTATTTAAGCTTCATATTAAGTTGGCTTGAGAAAGCCATCTTACTGAAATGCTACTTAAACTTATAGTGATTATTATTAGTATTATTAGTATTATTATTATTATTAGGCTGGCTTGAGAAATCTGCTATTTAAGCTTCTTCTTATTATTATTCTTATGAGACTAAAATTTCTGAATGCTACTAGCTTCTGAACGGAAGTTACTTGGTAATCATGCTAGCAACATGGTAGTAGTATGCTAATAATGTTAGCAACATGCTAATCTTGCTAGCAACATGCTAGATACTTGCTAATCATGCCAGCAATATGCTAGTAACAGGCCAATCATGTTAAAATCATGATAATCATGCTAGAAACATGTTATCAGCATCTATCTAATCTATCTAAATTTTCAAACTTCAGGCTTTTACAGCTGCTTTAAACTTTCAGGCTAGGCTTTCTCAAGCCAACCTAAAATTTGTCTTGACAACTTTTTAATCTAGTTGTGATTTTATCGCTTTAGTATATAGCATTGCATAACCCTCTGTCTGGATTTTATCATTTTAATGAGTCTGGATTTAGTTTATAAAACAATAAAACAATAAAACAAGATAAACATAAAATAAGTTTTCTCTTTACGACTACATATAATATAACATGAGTAATGTGAGAGTAGACTTGTGGAAATAAAATACGCGCATTACATTAAATTAAATCGACTCTGGCCAAATTACTTTTAACACATTTGTTCAGAAAGGGAGAGCTAAGGTGCAGAGGAAATACTTTGAGCGGGACAAAAAAAAAAAAAAAAACCCGAGAGCATCCAGTCTCCGCAGCATTGATTGCAATAAGCATCATTCTTTATTAATGTCATGGCTATAGAAATATTACTCCACAAACAAACAAACAAACAAACAATAAATTCAAAACATATAGCCTAAATGTAAAAAATAAATAAATAAAGGTGAAAAAAATTACATGAAGAAATGAAAACAAATAAAAATACAATAAATCAATAAAAATACAATAAAAATGTTGCATTTCTCAAAAAAATCAAAGGTTATTATTGGTTAGTTATTCCTGTTGCCCAAACATACAAAAACAAGAAGAAGAAGAAGAAGAAAAAAGCCTTTTTGCCCACAAGAGGGCTCCAATGAAAAGCATTACAACTACTTTGCCCCTTGAGCTTGTTTCTATCTTAAGTTGGAGAGGAGTAAAGTTAAGCTGAGTACAGTTACAAATCCAATGGTTCAGGGCAGAGTTACATAAAAGGGAAGGCCACATGCAAATTTAATCAACCCAAAAGTAGATATTTATAAAGGTAATAAATAAATTAATTAATCAAACACAACTGAAACAGAAAAAAAGAATAAACAGCTAATACGTTTATAAAGCTTGGAAGAACCAGTATATTTTTAAAATGTTTATCATCTACTGGCTACCTTTTGAAGATTTATAAATCCATACTTTTAGTCATTTGTAGCATCTGATGCCTCAATCAGTTAACTGCACAGATAAAATGATTTATTCATAGTACCAAAAGCACTCTGTTAGTTAGTTAATTATTAAGTACTGTCCATAAAGCCCTGTTTACCATGTATAGTTTAAAAGTATTTAAATGAATGAATGAAAAAATAAATAATATGTAAGTAAATAAATAAACAAACTTACCTCTGTTTGTCAGAGAGACCCAACTCAGACGGAGAGTCTTTTCCTTGCTCCTCTGACATACTGCAGCTAAACATCGGGTTTTTGTATACAGTCAGCTGCTCACTATGACCTGGAGATGATGATATTATACTGAGATTAATAACATAGCAGTTATATACGTTAAAGTTGATTACAAACAAATATACAGTATATGCAGAATAATCAAGTAGCCTGACATGTGGCTCAAAATATAAGGTCATTAGAGAATAGTCATTTACACTGTGCTTAAAATTTTGAGTGGGAAAACTGAACCCAGTTTGCTATCTTTTTACAGTCATATATATATATATATATATATATATATATATATTTTTATTGGTCTTTGAATAATTTGTGTGTCATTTGATCATTGTTTCATATTTACACTGAATTTACAGCATCATTACTCCAGTCTTCAGTGTAACATGATCCTTCAGAAATCATACAGCCCTGATGAGCGTAAGAAACATGTCTAAAAAAAACTGATCCCAAACGTTTTTGACCAGCGTTGTATTATACTGTACAAAAATGTTTTCTCCGGTAACCTAAAATGTACATCATTTAGTCAAAGTACATCAATGGTCAAATCAATAATAAATCACACATTAAAGTTACACACTTTGTGTGCTGTACAGGTCTCGTTTATAGAATGTTTTTGCTCAGGTGGCAGAAATGTCCGCCCAATAGATAAAAATTTTGCTCAGCAAGAAAAAAACAATAGAGGAAACATTGCTGGGGGGGTCAGCTAGAATATTTTAAATTCACATGTGAAAGGGTTTCAAATATATCCAACTATATAAATGACATCAAATCAAACTCATTTTAAATGAAACAGAAACCAATGTTGGGCTCACATTGCCTCTCTCATATGGCATGAATCCAAATGTTTCCATATTCACTATGAATTTGGATCCCAAACTATGATTTATTATATGATTTATTTGTATTATTTTTTTTTATGTAAAAAAAAAAAAAAAAAAAAAGAGGTCTTGGCACAACATCACGGCAGTATTGTTGTCAAGCTGAATGGTACAGATGATACTATGGACTATTTAAATTGAGCAGTGTGGTTTTTCCCATGTTTGGCGGACTGTATTTTATTATGATAATGATCAGGCTTTGATATCGAGTTTGCAATGCTAGAACTGTGTCTTGGCATCTCTTTGTTTCAGGTTTAATTCAGATTTCCTCTGCTGGAGTAGAATTGGCTAGGTGATGCTGTCACAAAACCCAGAGTCCTGAAAAGGCAGTCACAGAACTACAGCCTCTGGTATTGGAATAAAGTATTGGAATTTTCCAGTCATCCGTGTTTTCACTGTTATATGCTAGGGGGCGCTATTACACATACTCTGAAAGAGTAAGAAATCTCCTGATACAGGCATTGCTTATGCACGTGTAAGCTAACCCAGTCATCAAACTTTAAGCAGCATATAAATTAAAACTACCCCTACCAAACAAAATACTGACCAGGAAGTGGTATAAGACTGTGAAGCTTTGCCTGCAACAGAAAAAAATAAATGGAATAGGCTATTGTGTTTTTACCACTCATATGCATGGAACATCAATACAGTGTGGGTCATTTAACCTGGTCAGGATTCAGAATGTGCACTTGGAGAAGTACTTTCTCACTCAGATTCATTTTTATATTTATAACATATGATATAGCAACATGACATGACCAAGAGAGTGCAGTTTTACCTGAAAACCAATACGACTGCAAATTTGAAATTGATTTTATACAACAGTTCAAACAATTAGTTAACATTAAGTGAATTTTTAGACACAATATTACTGTTTTTGCTCCAGTTTTTGTTAATGAAAATAGTTCCAAACAAAGATCACATACATCTTGGAGCAAAACAATGTAGTGTTTCATTACTGAATGATTCAGCGTTTTTGAATTAATTACAGTAGGTGAGTCAATGATTTAGTAACCTTTTTTAAAGGGGTCATATGACATTGCTAAAAATAACATTATTTTGTGTAATGCAATGTGTTTACGCGGTATAAGGTTTAAAAAAAAAAACACACATTATTTTCCACATACTGTACATTACTGTTTCTTCTCTCTGCCCCACCTTTCTGAAATGCGTTGATTTTTACAAAGCTCATTGTTCTTAAAAGCACTGAAAAGCAACATGCTCTGATTGGCCAGATATCCAGTGTGATGTGATTGGCCAAATACCACAAGTGTGTGACGGAAATGTTACGCCCCTTACTATATTTGGAATATCAGCTTCCATGGCAGTGGCAACAATACTACAACAAGAATAAAATTTACGCCATCTTTCTTTGCTTATACATTTGGGCAATGTTATGCAAATCTTCCAAAACAGTGACGTACATTTGTGGGGGCGTGTTTAAATTAGTAATTTTAGAAAGGCGTGGATGAATCTTAACTTTAAGAAAGAATATCTCTTTTTGAGACTTTAATCATTGCGGCTTTACGGATCTTATTATGCAGGAACAGCTTATAACATTCCAAAGACAAAGGGAATGTAAAGATAGTCCACTGAAGGTGAGCGTAGTGAGAACCCAAGGGCAGTTTATTTACAGAGAGATCCAAAACATCCAAACATAATCCAAACAAGAAACAAAGACTTAGTATAGTTGACTTGACACGAGGCATGAATCAGACTTGACAGAAACAGACTAGACTCACCAACAGCAGGTTACAACATTAATACACGACAAGAGACAATGGTAAAGACATGGTTTGTTTTATTGTAGATGAGGGTGAGGTTAAAATGACAAGAAAATGGGAATCAAGACACATGACTAAAGCAACCAATGGGCAAACAGAACTGATAATCACATGACAAGACAATAACCAATGAGAACATGACACATACACAAGTCAGAGATACATGAGGGCAAGGGAAGCATGACACAAACAGCATAAATCAAACTACAAAATAAAAGACATGAAAACAATGAACAAGAAACAAAACCCAAAACAGACCTTACAGGGAAACATAAAATTGTGTCATTTGACCCCTTTAAAGATAGGAACTTGCTTCATTCTTGAATGAATCAGCCATCTGAACGAATCACTTGAATGAATGACTTAATTTCTTATTTAAAGGTTGCCCATCGTTGCATTTTTCCCAACATTTCATTTCTATATTAAAAACTGATTTAAAATACTAGGCTCATAACATTATTTATGCTGTTGTAATTCTGTGGTGTGAATGCATTCATGCTATATTTCAGTTTTATTAAACTGTCTGTGTAAATGAATCTACTGTAAATGCTGTTGACTTCGGTAAGTCAACCATAGTAAGGATCCACCCACCGGCCCAAAAGCAAAGGACAGCAGCCTGGTTGAAGGTTTAATGCCCTTTTATGCTTCCCTTGTTCAGTCTTTTACTTGCGCTTCTGCAAAGTTCACTTTTAGTTTCTATTTCAGTTTAACTCCGTGTTCAGTCTGACCCTAATTTTAAGTGATCATTAAATTTAGACTGTTTTTCTAATCAAAAGCTGATCACAAATATCAATTGTTTATTAATTTTCGATATTTGATTAATCTGGAAATCCCATACTTTCAATTATTTGTTCATTGGGGACCTAATTTCTCATTTGAGTCTTGTTTAGGCCCAAGAGCAGGTCTCCCAATTTCCCATACAACTTGATAACATCAGTGATAGACAGAAATCAGAAGGTCTCCGGTGACGTGCCTACTGCTCCTATCATTCATGAGCCTCCTCACAATTTACTAGTCATAATGATTTCAGGAGAGTTCAGGATAAAACAAATAAAACATTTTATTTGCCAGGTAATGTCTCATGCTACTTATATCATTAAAAAACTAGATGCCAATTCTGAAAAGATAATGCAATTGTGAATCACATTGTAGCAACAAGGCAGTTCTATGCTCCTGTACATGGATCACTGCAGCTATATGGGAAACCGCCAAGTGTTCCACGTAGGAGGAAAACAAACTCAGCATTGTCACACATGTAACTTTAAATTACTGAATAATTCCAATGTTACCGTTATTCTAATTTTACACAAGACATATGGTTTAGAATGCATAGCATTTCATTAGTATTTCAAAGAACACTTAGAGCAAAGCAATCATTTTAGAATAAACTTATCTAGTCTATGTGCACATGTAGTACACAAACCATAAAGTGTGAACATTTATAATGCTCACAGAACATAATGTGTTTAACACAATTACACATTTCAAAATAAAAAGAAACGCATACCTGACAGCAGAGAGACACACACAGCAGCGAGAGTTCTAGTGCAAAGTTCCAGAGACTCTCACACACTGCGTTTGGGTTTTCTGACTACAGAATCCCGCTGAAGTGTTTTGTCACATCACTTATATACTCAGACAAGAAACAAAGAAAGTGACTACTGTGAAATCGAGACCATTTTACCAATCGCACATTGACCTTTAGAATGATACTAAACATGAAGGGGGAAAACAACAGATTTACAAGATACATGACAAGTGGAATATACATATTCTTACTGAACTTTGAGTGAAACCTTTTGGGGGAAAAGCATGAGAAGGAGAGGCAGAGAGGGCAGGGGGGAGAAGGGGGTCATAAATGAGCAAGGGGGGTGGTGTTGTCTGCTCTTTTTGGAGATCTCTTCTCCAGATTAGTTTTATTGTTTTGTTGCATGGCATCTGTTTGTGAGAGTTCCTGACGTTTTGTTCTCACATGGAGATAATTTCACCCTTTACAGTATCTGCAGCTATCACTCATCTTGCTAAATTTATATAAAATTCATTTCATTTTGAGGTTGCAGAAGGGGTGGTTCGCTCAGGGCACCAGACAAGCCAGAACCACCACTGCTTATAAACCAACACAAAATCTTACTTTTACTGAGCTGATTTCTGCTGATGCTGCCACAAAGTTGTGCATGTTGATTAATGCTAACACTGAGTTTGAGAAACACAATTCTAAAGCTTTTATATTGAATAATATGCCTACAGTAAATGGGCTGCAGTTTTGAAACTCCAGTAGTGTTTAAAATGATTATCTGAAAACAGAGTCACTCTTACCTTTGTTCTCTCACTCTTCTGCAGTGAGTCCTTTCCACGCTCCTCTGACATAGGCCTACTGCAGCTGAACAGCCATTCCAAACAGCTCAATACAAGTTAGCACAACCTGGACAACAGCAATGCACGTGTTTGAGAGGAGCCATCCGAACCCAATCTCTACCGTGTAACTGCAGGTGAATATATTGATGAATGGTGAGTTGGTATCAAACTAAACTTTCTGTATTGCATTTTCACACGAAATTACACTCACATTTACTCATGAACCAAAGAACCATAGTCCTTTTGCATACATCATTTAATCATGACCTCATGCTCACAATTTATTCTAGGCTACTAATTTCAAATGCGTCCACAATAGTTGAGTATTTGAATAAATGTAGGCTATTGTGTTAGGTGAACTTAAACATTCTATTTAATCATAGCTGATTTTTGTTACATTAATTTTTACACAAAGACATAAAAGCATCATTGACCGAGCGCTTGGGTTCACTTACCCTGCCTAACTTCCGTTGGAAAGAATGGTTTCGATTTTGAATCATAAAACAACAGACTAAATTAAAACTAGATATTTTATATATATATATATAAAAACTTAATGCATTTATAAAAGGATTAACTAACAATTAATTGAAAAAATTTACTAGTACAAGGGTCATGAGCACCAGTAACGAAGCATGTGCAGAATGGTTTCTTGCCTTTACGACTCGTCACATGGCACCAGTACATCCTTTAAGGGACTGTTGCGCAAGTCTGTGGTTTTCCTGCAAGGCTGGCCTTATTTTTGTAACTTGCCACGTGGGTTAAACATTTTCCATGTTGCATAAAATGCTTGTATTGAAATGCTAGACGTTAAGGTTTATAAAGGCGCTCTCAAGTATGAGATTTGCAACACTGGGATGTTTGGGTGCCTCTGAATTGCATTATCCTGATAGGTTTATAAAGGCGCTCTCAAGTATGAGATGTCTATCTACCTATCTATAATCTATCTATCTATCTATCTATCTATCTATCTATCTATCTATCTATCTATCTATCTATCTATCTATCTATCTATCTATCTATCTATCTATCTATCTATCTATCTATCCCCATTACGTCTTCTGGCCATTAAATGGAATCTCCGCTCCGAACACTTTCAGTTTCTTTTACGTCATTTAAGTTTGATAGAGTGCTTAAAGGCGCAAAAATGCTGATGTTACAAAATTATGGGAGTCTTTTTGATGTAAGTATTGTCAGCGAGCAGAAAGAAAGGAAGGAAGGAAGAAAGATTTATTCTCTATTTGTCTATATTATATATTTTTACAATGCTGTACAATATTATAGACTAGTCATATCCAGAACCAATAACTAATTTTTACCAGCTGAGGTCAGTTTCACAGTTCTGAGTTCAACAGTCAGATCATATAGTCTTCTTTGCCCTAGCAATGGCTCTTTTTCATAGTATTTCAGAATTCTCTCCACTAACTTCTCTTTTCAATTCAAAAGGTGCTTGACTGGAGCTTGTGCTTTCTTTCTGTTATTTAGATCTAGATCTGAGTGAGATGTTTTTATTTTCCTAAATGCTCTGTTCCTGTTTCTAATAGCTATTCCACATTCATTATTCCACAATGGAACTGCATTCCAACTCTTGTCGCCTTCCCAGGTCTGAGCACCAAACCCAAATCCTATTGCATTTGTACAGATTCTCTTCTTCTTAAAAAGTGCCATAATAGAAGTGTCTGGCCACACACACCCTGATCGATATAAGTACTTTTATGTTTTGCTCATATCTCAGCACAGCCATACAGGCTACAATCTAAATACTTCTTTCCAGTGAAGCTGAATAAAACTAATAACAAATTGGAATTTTTAAAAATTTTTTATCTTTGCCATGCATAAAATTATTCGGGGCAGACTGGGGCTAAAAAAATATTTTTGCAGTGCTCCGTTTTGTAAAATAGGTCTATCGTATAATTTTGGCTTGAGAAACCCAACATATTGATCTGCTTTTTAGGCTTCTCGTTAAGTTGGCTTGAGAAAGCCAACTTACTGAAATGCTACTTAAACTTATAGTGATTATTATTATTCTTATTAGGTTGGCTTGAGAAACTCAACCTACTGATCTGCTAATTTAAGCTTCTTATTATTATTATTCTTATGAGACTAAAATTTCTGAATGCTACTAGCTTCTGAATGCAAGTTAATCATGCTAGCAACATGGTAGTAGTATGCTAATCATGCTAGCAACATGCTAGTTATTTGCTAATCATGCTAGCAATATGCTAGTGACAGGCCAATCATGTTAAAACATGCTAATCATGCTAGAAACATGTTATCAGCATCTATCTAATGTCTAAATTTTCTTTTAGCCATTTAACACAGACAAATACTTTATCACATAATAAGAACACTTCAAATCTTAAGGGTCCAAAGACTAACAGTATATGCAAATGAATTGTATGAGCTAGAAGGATCAAACTCTGTGGTGGGAGGATTCACACAACATTAACCACTCTGCTGTGTTTTAGTGAATAGTTATTTGATCAGACACTGAACTACTGGAAGAAAAAAATAATGTTTCACATGTTAGTTTTGTTCTGGTTTGTTCTTGTGCTTGTGGAGTCTTAATGCATGAACTGATTTTATTGAGCTTACGGAGAAAAATTGCATGTACTAGGTACATTATTGATATTTTGTAACTAGGACAGCTGATATTACTGGAAACTTCACTAACAGATGTTCTATTGCATACGGAGCATGTTTCATTCATAACTGAAAAACCCTCATATGCGTGGTAATTGAAAGTAATAGAAATGGCACTCCAGGAAACCCATAATATGGACAAAGGCATCCAGCTATTGCTGTAAGAGAGTAAAAAGATTGAAACGTTTTTGAATGATGAAACATCAAGACAATAAACACTCAACTGTGACAATATAATTCATCTGTGTTATTAAAACCAACTTGGGTATTTTTTAATAATTAAGCAGTATATTTATGATCCATTGCCCTTTTTGCAGTATAGAATATATATTTCTGCAGATTACAGAAGGGAGTTATTTCTAAAATGCAACTTTTGTTAAGTAAAAACATGCAATAATGTTCTCTTTTGTTGGACAACAGGTTTAGAAACACTTCTCATTGCAAGGCATTACAAGGGAAGATAACCAATAACCAGACAGACTCCAGACAATACCTTTGAAATGATTTAATCATGACCAGAAGTATCTCAGACCAGTTTCAGAGAAAATCCCACCCAACAAAAAGCATACAACAGTTAAGTAAGTGCATGACAAAGGTGACATGATCTATTATATACAGATGCATCTCGATAAATTAGAATGTGGTGGAAAAGTTCATTTATTTCAGTAATTCAACTCAAATTGTGAAACTTGTATGTTAAATAAATTCAGTGCACACAGACTGAAGTAGTTTAAGTCTTTGGTTCTTTTAATTGTGATGATTTTGGCTCACATTTAACAAAAACCCACCCACCCATCTCAACAAATTAGAATAGGTGACATACAGTATTGTTTAATATGATTGGTTCTTCATGTGTGATAATTCAGCAAATCAAGTCATTAGGTTTATTTAAATGTTTTCAGACAGCTATCTTTATTTGTTTCCTCCTATTCAACACACAGTAACTTTGCCAAAAGTGTTAGGGTCATTTATTATTCAAAAGCATATAAATAATCATGTAATGAAAGGAAATGTTATAATAATAATTAATAAATAATAAAAAAAATCTTCCATAGAGTTGACCTTGTTTTTAATAATGCTTATCACATAAACATACAAAGATCTTGGATGTTTTGTGTTTCAGAAAAGATTGTGTAGTGGGGTTTTACTTCAAGGCACTTTTTCCCTGACGTAAAATTAACAGAAGATAAAAGAAAATGAGCACCAAATGATAGACACAACAACAAGAGCAAACCAGTCAAAACAACAAACTAGACAATCACAGCTGAACACAACAGAATTGAAAAAGATTACATGAAAACCTGGGGTCCGTTCTTCATACATCGCTTAATGTCACATCCTAGATGATATCATCGCGCTAATCAGGATCTGGCTAATTTGGTTCTTCGAAAGGACCTGTTGTTGATGATTAGTATGGCTCGATTGAGTTATCTGAGATAATTGCGTGTTCATGGGTTGGTTTAAAGGGGGCTATGTATGGATACTCGAAACCACGATCAGCAACGCAGTTATTGGCTGGCGGCAAGACAGCCATGTAATGACATCATATAATTAAAAAAGACACCTGACGAAAAACATGATACATTTCTGGACTTTTATAAAGAAACAGACAAGAGAACAAACTACATAAATGTTATAATTGATTGATGATGTTGTGTGTTTTTTTTTTTTGACATGATTCCCAATTATTTATATTCACGACTTGTACAGGCTTTACATTTTGATTTCAATTTAGTTATTAGCAATTCATATTTCAAATGTAATTTTATATTTGAACAGATTTGCTACGTGACAACATTCATTAAAGTTTCTTAAGGTTCAAGATCATGTTATCTGTATCTCCTGCACTCCATCAAGCCACTCCCATAATAGCTGTCATCACTCAAATTAATGCACGACTCTACATTATCTGTGTGTAAGACTCATTAATACAATTGTGATGTAATTATTTTCAGATGAATAAATCTTTCAGTGAGTAAAACTGGCTGTCTATAGTATTAAAGACTACACAACATTATTATATTATCTTTAAATTCATTTTTTAAATGATTATTATTTAAAATTATTGTCCCTATATCAGTAGGATACTCTACTAATAAAGTAGCGGTCATAGCGGACAGATTTTAAGTATCAGTTCTACTTAAAAAGATGCAATCTAATCCTGTTTACATGAAATAAGCCTGCTCCCGAGCAGGTTTAAGCTTACGGACCTGTTGCTACGACAGCAACTCCAGGGTCAGCTTCAAAGAAACTAACCAATCCAAGATAATGTCAAATAATCAATAATCAAATCCAGCTAACTGAGTTAGCGATGTACAAAGAACGGGACCCTGTTTTGTCATTTGTCTACCATGCAAAAACAACAACAACAAAACAACTAATCAGCATATCATAAAATGTCACAGATGTTGTCTGATGAATATAAAGAAATATCTACCAAATATATAAAGACTTAAAACAATTTTTTTTAGAGCTATTATAGTAATTACACACAAACATATAGAAATTGTGCTGTAACATTCCTCCAGACAAACAACACATTAAGTATTTGAAAGGTTTAATGCCAATGTAACGTTATTTAAAATAGCCTGTATCATATGCATCCAATTACAAGCATAATAAAGACTCTCTAATAAAAGTGTTTCACCAACTTTTTAAGTGCTAGTGTCTGCTTCCACTCAAAATAGGCATTTTCAAAATGTTATAATAAATGATCTGTGGAGTATTTTGAGCTGAAACTTGACAGACATTTTATAAGGACATCTTATATTACATATTGTAAAAAGGGGCATAATATGTCTCCTTTAATAGATCTATTTTACACTAGGTACACAAATTTGTTACCTTGACTCAAGACAGACGAAACAGGTCTCTGATTTGATTGTACAATTTTTTGAAAGAACTACTTTGGAGAACTAGTCTGAGGTTTTTGGCCCAATCGGAAACAAACTGGTGCAGAAAAATTCTCTGTAGTCCGACTGTCAATCATTATATATATATATATATATATATATATATATATATATATATCATTATATATATATATAAAGTTTACATTTCTATTCATGGTCGATAAGGGCCACCAAAACGTTCAAAGTGGGTGAAGCCACTTTTACTAAAATGGCTATAAGTCTTGACTGATGAGATATTTTCACCAAACTCTGCACAGATATGTAAGAGCGCATTCTGTTCTGCAGCTGGCCACTTGGTGGTGCTTTAACCTTAGTTTTAATTGACTTGAAAACTGGCATGCAGTGTCTTTGTCCAAGGTGCCAAGACTGCCTTTGAAAATTTTACTGCATCATGAAAAGCCGTCATCAGCCTTCGAGTTTCTCGAATTGTGTAAAGGATTGTACATCACAGGATTTTTTTTTTTCACAGACACCTACGACTTTCGACCACGTGGCAGAACTCTTCATTCTGAGCAACTTTGCCTCTAAGATCGCTGCTGTCAATCGAATCGTTCATCAAATATTGGAGATTATTTTCAAAAGCCAACTTTCACTAACTAGTTCTATATTATTGGCTCAACCTCAATAACTGTTAAAAAAAAACAAAAAAACATACATTTCCTTAGTTAACTGCCTATGTTGGCTGTGAATGTTCTTTTCTCTCTATGATGAAGTGTTTACATGCTTGCTAAAGAAAACAGAATACTTTATTATGCATTGATTTAAAGGCCTTAAAGACCTTGAACCCCAATAACTGCTGCTTCCAGCTATAATTTAAATTGATGCACAAGAGTTTAAGCTGGTTTAGGTCTGGTGTAGGCTAGTGTACATATAAAAAGCTATGCTATTCAAAGCTGGTTTTTTCCTGTATAAAGGATTGATGATTAAGGGTTAATGTTAGTCGTAAAATAATAAACAAAAGCTACATAATCAATCACAGTGTTAGCTCCAGCTAGTGTCCAGTCACATTAGTCAAGCTTGCTTCATCTAACTCTCAGCTGATAAAGTTGCTTTCTTTTTGAATTGAGCTTTTCTGATGCCAATGGTAGAATATTATTATTATTATTATTTTTAATTAAGTACAAAAAAGTATCATATCTTTTTCTTCTTATATTATTGTAACTTGATGTAATGGGAAACGAAACACAAATTTGTGGTTTGTTTTATCTGTTGGTAAGTTTGTTATATTTTTATTACGAAAATTTCGCAGTTTGGGGGGAATGTTTGGGCAACCTGTTTAAAAAATAATTATCAGTGCAGATATTAACAGGCTGGACATAATGACTGATATGTCAAATCAGATCAGTGCATTAATACATCTTGTAGTGCAAAAGACATGAAACTGTTCTGTTTTCATCTCAATCACTTTAGCAGATTTGATCTGTTCTAATGCTCTTACCATGTTGCTTACATTATTTCTCATATACCGTTTAATGCTAAATGTTACCATTTAATCTATTTTTATTTTTAAAGTACGTCATTTAAATTGGTATGCTATATGTGTGACAATTGTACTGGTATTGGTACTGACTACTGAAATCTTCAGATCACTTTGTGAGTAAACAGTTTAAGGACATCCCATCTACCTCAAATGAATGTTAAGGCTCAGGCAGTGAGTTACCATCATCATCCTCCTGTAAGAAAAAACACAGTCACAAAAGGTCAAATGAACAAGGAGTTCTGATGTTTAAGTTACACAAAATAAATTAAATACTCAGCAAAAATAAAAGTACCTTTTCACTGTTTTTTTTTTTTTTTTAGATAATCATTAAGCTTTAAAGATCTTTATTGAAAAGTGTTTAAACAATGTTTTTTCAAACTTGTTCAATGAACACAAACAATTATTGCATGCATTTGTGAAACGGTTCTTAAGAAAATAACATTTTACAGAGAAGAAAATTAATGTCAGAGTTCCAATAACTTGGAGCACTAAAGAGACCTTTCTATCGACTGCGAAAAACACCAGTGTAAAGATGCTCTGGGTCTCTGTCTGATCAGCTATGTGAAGATGCCATAGACCTGCTGCAGAAGGCATGAGGATTGCAGATGTGGCCAAAGCAATAAACAGAACTGTCTGTAATGTAAGACACCCAAGACAGAGCTACAGCGAGTCAGGAGGACAGCTGATCATATTGCAAACCACGTGTGACCAAATGAACCCCCAGATGTGTTCGAGAAATTGTCTTGGAGGAAGAATGGGAGTAACATCTCAATGCAAGAACTGGCGAATGAAGATGAGATGCGCTGTAGCACCAAAATGCTCCCCAACCCCGTAACCTATTATTTCAGAGCAGCTTCACTGTCAACAAACAACAGTGAGTTTAAAAAAGTCAGTAATAGGCAAATACAATTTTAGTATTGTGCAAGAACGCCATAGAGACTGTAGCCTATACAACAGTCGCATTAGCTGAACTGACTGATTTGGATGTTACATAGAAAGGGTGACAGTGCACCACATTAAGGAAAGGAACATTCATGTTTCCATAACCGCTGGCCAAAATCAAAAACAAAACTGAGATTTAGTCATCAATGCTCTGTGACAAAGGTTGCACTTTGTGCTGTTATATTAATTGTTATTCCATTTATTTAGGAGTTATTTGTTTTTGACTGTTTTGACATTGCCCCACTGTTCTTTTTGCTTCTGTGCTGTTAAAAATTAAATACAAGATAGATGGATGACTACTTACAGTGTACGTTCTTGTTTCAGTCGAAAATAAAAAAAACAGTATTAGAATTATAATAATACTAATATAAAAATATATTCTTTTTTTGCACAGTAAATCTAATAAGCATCTTGTTAAATCAGGTATAGGTAATACTACTTACATTCTTGTGGTACTGGTGTATGGCTCCTGCGGTGATAGTAAAACACACCAGCAGCTACAGCAGCCATCAGAACACCAAAAACAATTCCTGCTACAGCAGCTGAATACAGACCTGGATCTGGAACAGATAAAGACAGACATTATTATTAGAGAGTGAATGATCATAAATCCAATATTTACCAATGTCTTTAACTGATATTTACTGCTCTGTGTGTGAGCAGCAAATTTTCATGGTGTGTGTGTGTGTGTTGGTGCACTTGGATGGGTTACACGCAAAGCACAATTTCTGAGTATGGAACACCATACCTGGCCACATGTTCAGTTTCTACTTTGTTCATCAGTTGTATGACATTGATTTTAACTGATTAATGGTGCTTTCTAGCAACGGCAGTTAAAACAGCACATTCAGCTCAACAGAAAGCAGCATTACTCATAGGAAAACTAGATGATATTATGCATTTTGCATGTTAATAACATTAGTCAAAGTGATATTGACTCAAAACATTCAACGGTCCCAAACCCAACACATACATGTTAGGTTTTTTTTTTTGTTTGTTTGTTTTGTTTTTTTTTAATTCATGCATAAATGCATTTAATGACTCAGTAATTTACTCACCAGTGACAGTAACACTGAATGTTTTTATGAGATGCTGAATCTATTTGCTTTTTGCTTGTTTGTGGTTTGTAGTTTATAGTGTCTGTGGTTTTTGTTTCTGTTGTGTGATCCAGTCTGATGATCCAGCTTCAGTCTCTGTCTCTGAATCTCTCTTCACACTTATCATCTGTACAGATCTTACTCTGATCTCCAGTGATTTCAGCGATAAGAGTGTTCTTAAAATACCATGTGATCAAATCAAATGGGTGTTCTCCTTTGATTTCAGTGATTATTTTGTGTTTAAGATTCTATGTTATTAATTTTTTTTTGTTGAGCAGCAGGAACATCTGAAACACAAACAGCTGGAGGATTTTGTATTTTAAACATGCATTTTATATAAACACTCATTAAATAACTCACCAGTGACAGAAACACTGAAGATCTTTTCACTGCTGCTGCTGCTGATGATGATTTGTAGTTTATAATCTTCAGAGTCTGTGTTTGTGATGTTCATGATGGTCAGAGATCCAGTCTGATTGTCCAGCTTCAGTCTGTCTTTGAATCTCTCAGTACCTTCATTACACTGAACATCTGTACAGATATAACTGAGATCTCCACTGATTTGAGTAATGAGAACACCTCTGAAATACCATTTAATATCCTCTTGGTACTTTGTTTCAACCCCAGTGTGTAGAGTGACTAAATCTCCCTCAATCAATGGCACACTGATACCAGACACACCTGAAGAAAAAAAAACAATATATATATATATATATATATATATATATATATATATATATATATACAGCAGTGCTGTAATAGTATTTGTGTACAGACCATAAAGATTGTGATCAGAGAAATATGACTGGGTTCATAATGCCACACATGCAAACAAACAGCAGATTAACATCAATTTACACATTTGCTTTTCAGACAAACATACTTAAGTTTCATGAATGATCTTACGCAACACAAAATCTAGCCTACATATTCATATTTGCACCCCCCTTTCCCTAAACATATTTTTTGAACATTCAATTCATCTACATTTTTAGAATAAATTCATAATAAATAATATAAAGATGACTAGCACCCACAAAAATGCATAACATAATTTGTTTACACCAGTGACGAGTTTTGATACGTTTTAGTCCTTAATCTCGCGCGTAGGAAACATAGGCCTATAGGTCTACATTTTATGAATTTGGCAGAAGCTTTTAACCAATGCGACTTACATTACCTCTAAGTTAAATTGAATCAGTTTTTGCAATGATATGAAATGTCAACTTAAGTTCCTTGTTTCGTCATATGACCAATGTAAAATGGCACCATTTTCACGCAAATTAAACTGATCTGGTCTCGTTTCAACTGCGAGAGCATGGGGGTTTTTTTATTGATAAAATGTGTTTCACTGAACATCGATTTCTGTGACAGTGTTAGGCTAACCGTTATCCCAACAAACCTAGTCCACCATACAGCGCCTGATGCATAGGCCTATAGGGCACAGAAATCGATGGAATAGAGATTGTAACGATTGAGATCTCACCATGGTCGAGTAAAAGCAACGTCACCGCGAGTACATTAAAAAAAACGCTTCATTATCTCCAGATTGTGAGTCATAATGCTCCTCTTCTTAACCGCATGTGAAAGTAAACTGGGCACCTCCCTTTGGGAGAAGAGAACGAGGAAGAGCACGATGATGACGTTCCTGGCGTTTTCTAATATGCATATGAAAAAAAGGTTAAAGAATTGTAGGTGAAAACAGTAAATTGTCTAGTGAAAAAAAGGAAATAAAGAAAAAGAAGAAGAAGAAACGGCGATTACCAGTCTGTAAATATCGCTCTTCCAAACAGAAAAAAACATATAGCCTAGTAGTAGTGGCCTAATTAATTACCACTATTGGTAATATAGACTCAGTACTATTTATTACTAAGCTATTTGTACCAGTTCATAAATGTGATGTAATATATAAATAAGCTTAACATACATTCTCATGACCAAGTTTATTGTTCATTGACTGGTATTAGTATGTTATTAGTGAACTATACCTTTAAAACAACAAGAGCAGTTTGCTATGATCTGTCAACCTTTATAAATTAAAAAGGGTCAAAACGGATGGGTCAAGATGATATGCACTACAATGTTAAATGCTTCAATATCATATGGGCAGTTCTCCTCTGGCCAACAAACAAACTTTGTATCATTATGATCCAGCCCGCAAGTCAGATTGGGATCGGTAGCATTCAGAATATTTCATCCAATTCCTTCTGCTTGAAGATCGGATTCATCACGCTGGTATAGAGATAAATTGATTTTCTAGTTGAAACCACCATCTCTGCTGACATTCAGGACTGCGCTTTGTGGTCATGTCGGTTCAGGTCCACCATCTGAACTGGATACAGACCGTATTCAGGTGACTACAGTAATCTTGGGATAAGATGAGACAGACATCTGGCGATTCATGGGTGAACTGTCTCTTTTAACACTTAATTTTTCCCATAATTAATTTCACCAAATTCATGAGTAAAATTGACAGGCCTAATTGTAATATTCACATCTATGATGTGCAGCAGCATCACCACGTCTTATTGCCATCTACTTCCAGTCTAAAGGAATGATGTACAGTACAGGTATATGGTCAATGCTAAGTGGATACAGTATTTTATTTGACTATAAAGCTGATGGTGAGAAGAAACTTTTTTTCACCTACAAGTTTGTCCAGCTCAAACCACATCTCTGAAGGAAGGCAACCACAGCAGGTTTCAGTTTGACTCAGAAGATGAGCTGCAAGAGTAACAATGTGAGATAGAAGATAGTATTAATTTGTTGTGTTTTTTGCCATACACAAATACACAGTAAAGCAACTACTCAAAAAATGCTCAGTATTAAATATCAGAATGACAAATGTTTTCTACCAAGCTTTAAAAAGTGCCAGAAGAGAACTTATGTAACTAAAAATCATTTGTAAAGCACCTGTAAAGAGCCCACAAGGAGGGTTAAACTCTATCGTGGGAGGATTCACACACCAGCTCAAGTGCTTTCGGCAGATAGTGTCATTAGATCAGACTTTTCAGAAAATGTTTTCACGTGATGTTTGTGCTTGTTTATGACTGGTAAGTCGTAACTATATATTTGTGTCTTAAGGCGTAACATTCTTCACAGATGTTGAATATCAAGGTGATTTAGACTTTTTGATGTAAATGACTTTGTAAAGTCATACACTGCGCTCTGGATAGAAGATAATACTCTCAGAAGCTTTAATCAGTCTCAACATGTTTGTTCATCAGGTGTGTTTGGTGAATCAGGTCAGTGATGGAGGGAGAGACACTTTATACACTGGTGTCATGAAAATGTGAAGGCGACAGCATACTGTGGAAATTTGGAGCTGAAAAGTCCCTCATAGCTAAAATTAAAAAAAGAAGACATCTTCTCAACATGACATTTATGCTGGGAGATTCAGAGACAGACTGAAGCTGGATAATCAAACTGGATTTCTGACCATCACAAACATCACAACTGAACATGCTGGAGATTAGGCTAGAGAAGTGAATCTGACATTTAAAACATTCAGTGTTTCCGTCTATGGTGAGTAGAGGCGTCATTTGTCCTCCTTAAAAAAATCTTGTTTTATTAAAGGAATATTCAGTACAACTTGAGATCAATCAACAGCATTTGTGACATGATGCTGATTACCAAAGACATATCTCCTTTTAGCTGTTTAATGGTGAAGGGCTTACTCAATGGGATTTTTTGACTTATTTAATTTCAAATTTACGCAGTGCAAACTATTTGACTACTTTATTCAATTTGCAGAATATACACTACTGTTCAAAAGTTTGTTCAAGTACTGTTCAAGTAAAGCCTTATAATGTTTGAACAAATGCTGTTCTTTTTAACCTTTTATGCATCAAAGAAAAGAGTATCACAGGTTTCAAAATCAACATGTTCTCATTCCCAACATGTCACATACTGACACTTGGTCAGGACCCCGTTTTTTGACGCTCAAGGTAGGCTACCCCTTTAGCATCCTTTTCAACATGCAGTGTCCTCCATTGCAAGGTACCCCTTTAGCATAATTTTTTCAGTTGTTTGTCTTAATAAGGTACCCCTTTAGCATAATATATATATATATATATATATATATATATATATATATATATATATATATATATATATATATATATATATTATTATTTTTTTTTTTTTTATAAATGTAGGCCTATACTTTCATTGGGGCACCTAACCCCACTCCTACCCTAAACCTACCCACTTCTGAACACTATAAAACACATAACAGGCAAATAAAAGTAGTTACATGTATTTTTAATTCAAAAACTTACCTCTTAAAAAAGCAGTATAAAGCATTACAAACAAGTTCTGTTGTAGTGATGTGACAGTCGAAACCGAGGCTTCAAAGCTTGTATAAAAAAAGAAACATGATTCATTTTGCCAAAACCACATGATCTGTGACGTCCGAGGCTTCGTTTTCACACACAACCACCTATTAAAATAACACAAACACTTGCACGGTTTCAAGTGTCACTCACTTCTTTGAAAAGAATAAATCATAATGCAAATAAATATTTGTATGTGTAGTTTTCTGCGTGGTCATTTTGTATTAATTTCTGATTCACAGACACTTTAACTGACCATTCTATGATAATCTTCGGTTATTTTGATCATGTGCCTATACAGCCTTGCCTATTTTTTCCACAAATTTATTCACAGTGTCATGTATTCATATTGTGTTATACAATGACTGACATGAAGATTTGTTTTTATAGACTTCATATTTTCTTTGCTTTATACAGGTTTTCATTGCACAAACTAATTTATTATCTGAAACAGTCCAAAATTGCTGGATCGTCTGGGACACAAAGGCAGCTATTTCCACATTTTGACCACAATATTTTGCTAGTGTGCATGGTCTTGAAAAGCTTCGAGTAATTAACCTTTTTTGATACAGTCGAGGGGAAAGCCTCGGTGCTTCACAGAGCTTCATTTTTCCATCACTATCGTTTTGCATTCCAAGTCTTCTTAAGCCAGATGTGTCACTCGTATAGTTTTGAATGGGGAAAAATGCAATGCTCAATATGGCCGCTCTGTCAAAGGAAGCCCCGCCTTCTGAATGAAAGAGCCAACTGCTAATCAAATAAAGTCAGCACATCACTGTAGCTGCTGTTGTAAGTCCCGGTTGCTATAGAAACAGATGTGCGATTAGGACTGCGCATGCGCACCGGCTGATCTTAGCCTGAAAAATAAGCTTTTTATAACGCTATTTGAGCAAAAGTAACTCATAGGGAAATAAATTATATATAAATATTCCTATTAAATATACAGATTCATCTCAATAAATTAGAATGTCTTGGAAAAGTTCATTTATTTTAGTAATTCAACTCAAATTGTGGAACTTATGTATTAAATAAATCCAATGCACACAGACTGAAGTAGTTTAAGTCTTTGGTTCTTTTAATTGTGATGATTTTGGCTCAGATTTCAACAAATTTAATACACAAGTTTCACAACTTGAGTTGAATTACTGAAATAAATGCACCTGTAGATATTATTATTAAACTCTTGCCGATTATTACTCCCATTATTGGACTTAATGTGTGTTTACCCAAGAAAATATTAATATGCAAATTAGATACAATTTATAGATACATTGTATACAATGAAAAACTCATTTATGGCCATTTTACACACATTTTGCATAAAGAAAATGTTTTTAAAAAATATATTTTATAACATTGTTGAGAATCATCTTTATATAAAGTTTGGTATAAAAAAAATTAAACTGATTTCTGATTAAAACAAAAATCCCACTGTTTTTGCCTTTACATGTCTATTATTTTTTTTATTTTTTTTTTATTTTTTTTTTTATTTTATTTTTATTTAACATAGTCCAGACGTCCTCTACAGAGAACATGGCATAACATATGAATAAAATATAATGTTTAAAAAAAATGACATGACAAAATACTAAATTCCCAAAACTGTTTTTTTCCCTGGTAGTCAGGAGGATATGTGTTGCATAGGTGATGTGTAATATTTATAATATAATCAATATAACAAGAGTCCGACCCCAGCCCAATCTGTTAAAAAAAATGGCCGGAGCCCGGCCCGAATGGACTCAGTGTGTCGGGCTTGCAGACCTCTATGAAGACTGGAGTAATGATGCTGAAAATTCAACTTAGCCATAAATTATATAAGTATATTAAAATATATTTTGTACTTTGAGATGATGGAAACACTCACTAACTGTCAACATTCTCAACAACTGAAAACAAGAGTGCAGCAATTTAACAGTATTCCTTTTTATTCTCTGATTTTCAGCTCGTCTGCCTGTTCCTGTCATCAGCAGTAACTCTTCACAATGCTCTTCATCATCATCATCATCATCATCATCATCATCACAGCAAAATTGTTCATTGTTGTGTTCAGTGGTGAATGTGGGTCATGTGACTCTCTCCTGGTACAAAGGAAACAGTTTATTGTCCAGCATCAGTGTGTCTGATCTCAGCATCAGTCTCTCTCTACCTCTGGAGGTGGAATATCAGGATAACAACAGCTACAGCTGTGTGCTCAACAATCCCATCAGAAACCAGACCGGACATCTGGACATCACTCAACTCTGTCACACATGTTCAGGTACAGCAGCGCTGTCAGTCTCTTTTATTCACTGAGCTGGTCTCTGTTTTCTGTTGTAGACAGGACTGACAGATTTACTTCATGACTGTTTGTCCTTCACTCTCCTTCTGTTCTTCCAGACTCGTCATCTCTGATAGTCCTGATCTCTGTTGCTGCTGCTGGATCTCTGTTGATTATAGTTGCAGTCGTGATATGCTGCATCTGCAGGAAATGTAAAAAAGCAGGTCAGGAGATTGAAAAATTCATTCAAATGTTGAAATATTTATCTTTGTAAGGCACAAATTTTGATATCAGATTGAAAACTTTGTTTTAACATGTATGTGATTGTTGTTCATTCAGTCCACACCCAGGAGAAAAACAAAACTGATTCAGCATTGTGTAAAACAACAACACAAAAAATGGTAAGATAATTTTGACTGTGTTTCAAGTCATTGTGGTCAGTTAGTCTGAAATAAGTTTTGTGTTTAATAGTATCAAATGGTCAGTGAAGAGAAGTGGATGGTCAGCCTTGATCATTATTACTTTGAGGAAGCAGTGGCTCATAAAACAACAACAATATGCTTTTATGCTACTTAAACTAAGTGTATGTGCTATTTCAATTCTCTCTCCCACCTCTCCTGCATATTCGGTCCCCTTGACCCTCTAAAAAAAAACAGGCTATATCCATTCTGGAAGTCCAGCGTGTAAAATAACCTCTCCCTGATAATGAGATGCGTGCTCGGGGATCCAAACACAAGTGGTCAGCCATTTACAACCGGTATTAACATGAGTTTCAAATGTGATTTTATTTTGTCAAATTATATCACTTTAGTTGCACGGATAACGATCTCATGTCACGTCGCTAATAAAGATCTAATAAAATAAAAATCATTTAATATAATAGTAATAACATCAACTATATATATATATATATATATATATATATATATATATATATATATATATATATATATATATATATATATATATATATATATATATATATATATATATATATATATATATATATATATATAGTTGATGTTATTACTATTATATTAAATGATTAGTTTTCTTCAAAAACATAAAAAATAATTTACTCGCCGTAATGTTACAATCCTGCATTTATTTAGTTTCTTAGGGCTGAACCGCCTCAGTCACTGTTCAACGTTTTGTGGATTTTTTTATTTTTTTTTATATACAATGAAAGTGAATGGAAACTGTCAGTACCTAACTTTCTGCAACACTGGAAGAAAGAGAGACGATTTTATCATTGTGGGTTTGGTAGAGTTCCTTGTTTGTCGCGGTCAGGGAAACTATGAGAAAGTGGCACCTTAAGAACTTGTCATTCTTTAATCGCACTGTTTTGTTTACCTTTTGTTTTGTTTAAACTTAGAAATATGAATAAAAGTGCGCAGGAACAGCAGGTATAGTTGACATACCTCGCCTGTAGGACAGCATATGTTTATCTGGGGCAAGTTCACGCTCAAAGCGGTGCGCAACGGTTTCCGGTTAGAACGACATGTTTCCTGGAAATGGTGTGCAACGCGGTTTGAGATATGTTTTGTCTTGTTTGGGGGTGTGTCAAACATGTCAGACCAATCAGCAGCAACATGTATAAACCCTGCAGTATTAAAGAGACAGTTCACACAAAGTAATTAAAATCAAAATAAAGTCACAAGAGCAAGTATATTGTTTGCACATGTTTATTTACATTAAAGGCAAAATAACTGAAATAATAAGTGCACAAGTATAGTTCTGGAACTTCTTTAAGTCTGTCTAAATATTATTTAGTAATTGCAATGTCTTCAGGTCCATCCTTTCCTTAGGAAGGTGTGCTAGACACTGATTAACAATGTAACATAAAAATAGTATACATATTTATATATTTTGCTATTGTATTGTGGAGTGACACTGTCATAAACTTTTCTATACTTCTCTGATTATATATTGGTAAACTTTACAAAATCATAGCACAACAACAGTGATCAGCAATAATGATAAGCCTAATACTCACATTAAAAATAATGTCATATAGATCATAATATAGTCTCGGAGGTAAGAAGTGGATTATCCTTCACTGAAATGTTTTCACCTTGAAATGCGAGGCAAATGTTGGATCACATAATTAGGAACCACACTTTCCACAAATCCCTTCACTCGATTGGGATGTTCTCTTTTATTCTGGATGGCAAGGACAGTGACTCTAACATCGAGCGTATTTTGCAGTATTAAACACGTGTTTATACCGATCATATCAGGCTCCGAAAATTCAAAAAGATCACAAAGAATGGTCTTCTCAGCTGCCATAGTTTCAACTCTTGCGTCATCAGAACAGAGTGTTCAACGCACAACCGTTTCAGTTTAAAAAACTTTTTTGCACCATTTTGTCAGGACTGAACACACCCCTGGTGATGGTGTTAAACCGTGATGGTGTGAACGATTGGCCGCAGATTCGTCCATTCCAAACCTGCGCAATACGTCTGTTACGATTAAATTGTCTTGCTGCATTCACTTTATTTTACTGCAACACATAGGCTACATTTAAATATTAAAAAAAAAACTATGACCAGTCACATAAAATATTTTAAAGAAACTTTAATAAGGTTTTGTAAAGTTTTGGTCTATAGTGAATAGCCATGGATAATGTTGTTAAACTACTGAATGAACAGGTTCTTGACTGACTGTATTTTTCTTTGCAGAAATCAAAGGAGTAGCCTGTGTATGCAAATGTGACCAAAAAACGATGATCAAAAATGAATTCACTGGAGAGCTCATAAGGACCCTTACTCTCATCTTTTAGTTCATATGGAATCTCTGCCAGGATCGTCTGTTCTCTTTGTGTCCCACATTGACAAGAATTATGTTTTAATTATATTTTTTTATTTTTTTGTAGGCCTACAGGCTGTATGTAAAATGTACATATTTTTATCTTAACATGCATGTAAATTTACTAACTTTATTAAATATTGATCCCACCCTTCACTGCTCTCTGTACTCCTGTATAATGAGGAAATTGGCATTATTGCTCTTTACTGTTCAAAGCAGAAAATCATCATGCTCTAATAGATTACTTTTAAACGACAGGGTGCGCTATGATGCTGCGGGTCATATACAGAGCTGGGTAGTAACTGATTACTAGTACTCTGGATAACAAATGACACTCATAATGAGACTGCTGGAACATTTTGTTTACGATTATGATTATTCTAGAAAGCCTACTGTTGGAAGCTTGTTTCTCCCACAGAATAATAATAGTAAAATATAAAGATAATTGTGACTTTATATATTTGTATTTGTTTAGAATCTCACAATTCTGACTTATTTTTTTCTAACAGTTGCAAGCTATAAAGTACAATTCTGACAAAAGAAGACCCTTTTCTTCAATTTGCAAGTCTATAATACCAAGGCCCAAGGCCCAAGGCAGATGTGTAAAGCGCACGGCACAGGTGCACTCAGGGCGTGTCCAAATCCACTTTTGCTATTTTAACGACAGAAAAACGGTTGGCGTGCCCGGAGGCATGGTCTAAAAACGGGTTGTCCCTATTTTCTTAATGATAATGGGTGTTTTTTTGGGTGTAACGTGCAATAAACCAATCAGAGTCTCATCTTCCATTCCCTTTAAGAGCCAGTTGATGGATTTGCTATTTACACGGCGGAATTTGGCAAGCGCGGAATTTGGCAAGACAGAACGCGTCTCCGAGATGAAACGGAGCTGCTCGTGTGCGAGCAAATAATTCTGATACATGCGATGACTATCCATTATGACATGTAGGCATTTTTTTATATTTAATAAGCCTACCAAAAAATTATTCTGCATTGCAATCCTTTAATTGTTAATATTTTGCATATTTCTGTGCTGCTGTGCATCCCTGTGTTTAATAAGCAGCATGTAAAAAAAACATTGCACCAGACTTTAGACCAGGTTTGAGTTGGTCTATGGCGCAGTCTATTTTCAGCTACTTAAAATAGCAATTCGCCAGCAATGCACCCGAACACACCTTTTTTTTTTAGACCAGCACACCCATGGGCGCACAAATGCATTTGCTAATTAAACGACGTGGCGCTGGACGAGGCTGGGAAAATGCGAACGGCGCCAGACTGAAACTAGCAAACACACTTGCACTGTGCCTTGCGTTGCATTGCGCCGGGTGTATGATAGGGCCCTATATCTCACAATTCTCACTTTATAACTTGCAATTGCACATTTATATCTCAAAGTTCTAAAGAAAAAATGTCAGAATTGCGAGATTGCAACATAACTGCAAGAAAAAAGTCAACAATTGTTAGATAGTCACAATTACATTTTTATTTTATATATATATATATATATATATAAATTGTGAGATTGTCAATGTAATTTTGACTTTCTCACAATTGTAAGATATACCAGATTTTTTCTCTTTGTTCTTATACCAGATTGCTCTCCTGGTATATCTGATATCATAATGTCAACAACCAGTCCTCCAGTTCCTGTACATTGCAGAATGGTGGTGAGGTAGGGCAAACCCCCTTTTCCAAGTCAAAACAACAAATGTTCTGTTAGGCTCATGTCAAGTGAATTTGGAGGCCAAGGCGTCTACGGCAAAAAAGACAGAATTATTTATAGTGTAAGGTGCCAAGAAGGTTGCACTGTCTGTTTGTTCACACAGGCACGAACTGATTGGCAGCTGCCTTCAGCAAAGCCTTTACCATTTACCTCCACTGTTCAAAGCATTTGGCACAAACCCTTTCATACAACTGATCAAACCACATTTAGAAATCTAACCACAGCAGGTTTCAGTTTGACTCAGAAGATAAAGCTTAGTAAAGCTGGTACTGTGAAATCGTAACATGAGCCCCTTTCACACTGCACGTTGGACCCGGAAAATTGCCGGAAAATTGCTGGGTCGCCTTCTGTGTGAACACAAACACGTCCCGGGAATGATTCCGGGATTGATCCCGGGTTGGGGACCTAGTAACATTGCTGGGTTCAGTCACGGAACGAGGGCTGTGTGAACAAAAGCCAAACTAATGCTATAAAGGGTGTGTTGTAGGGATGACGCACGTTATCGCGTGACTCTTTTATCAGGTGTTTTGAAGGCAGATCAACATTCGAAACGAAAAAAAATTATGTGCAAACTGTAACGAAGCAGAGATCAGTTAGCTCCTCATTATCTGTGCTGAATCTGAGATTGTTCGGCAGCTTAAGTGAAAGTTAACGTGCCTAGCATTTTCGACTCGTACATTACACGTCACACCCTGATGTAACGTGACATTACGGGACCTTTAGGGGGGTGTGTGAACGTGTGCACATATTCCGGGTAATCACTGGCAGTGTGAAAGGGGCAAAATCTAGCGACTCGGGAACAATTGCCGGGACACATTACCCGTGTATTTTCCGGAATCGCAGTGTGAAAGGGGCTATGGTGCCGGGACACATTACCCGTGTATTTTCCGGAATCAATTAAGTGCTATAATCGGGTCCCCAGGAAACATGAAAAAGAACAATCCGGTACATTTTCTTTTGGTAGGCCTTTCTGTGCATGCTTGTGAAAAAAAAAAAAAAAAAATCAGATTTTGTGACGTGGTAAGGGGATCTTATTATAATATTATCGCCCCTTAATCTGAATGTTTCCACCCACGGTCCCTCCATACTGTTTTCACAAGCAACAACAGTGTACCAGTTCTAACGCCATGGAGAAAGTTAGAGCAAAGCATGCTAACTGTTCTGTCTTTGGCTGCACTGATGAGCACAGAACACTATTTAGAGTCCCAGCCTCAGAGCAAACAAGAGAGCAGTGGATTTATTGATTTATTTACTGTATATTACGGTGCTGCCACACAAATCTAATAAACGTGATTTCTTTCCCAGCTGTTTACCTTCACTGACATAACCGACTGTTTTGGTAACTCATGTGCATTTTTAACATCCTGCTTTTACCAGATATTACTATGTTGCTGCTTTATTACATAACAGAAGTAAAAAATGATCAGTTTGAGCAAGTTGTACTCTTCATTTTATCTGTAACTTTCATGGATTCACAGGCAACAATTATGCATTTACCAATTTTTTTGGGTGGTGTTCAGAGGCTGCAAAAATTATGGATCAGAGGCTGCAAACTGTTGGCTGGGAATAATACGTAATAACATTACTTTTGAAATGAATAACAAGTAATGAGTAATAATATATTTTTTTTTTTTTTTTTTTTTGAGTAACAGGCCCAACACTCATCATTTGCAAATGCAGGATGTGAACTAGGAGGGTCGAACGCAGTCAGAGGAGGATCCACACAACACTTTAACAGTTCTGCTGTTAGATCACACACTGAACCACTGAAGAAAATGGTTCACAAATTTGTCTTGCTCTGTTTGTGTGCTGGAGTCTGACTGGTAAGTTTATAAAATCATTTTAATAGCTTTTTTTTTTTTTTTTCAATTCTGGAGTAATAAAGCTATTCTCGTCTCCTGTTATGTACCAAAATAATTTAGAATTTTGTATGAATGTGAATATAATACGATATCTACTAAATCTGAATACAGGTCACTGTTCTGATCTGGAAAAGGTCATGAAAATAATGGAAATCCTTGCAGTGTAAATGTTCAACTTGTTAAATATTTGGCATGTTTTCTGTGTAGAACATATTTAATATTAATAATACTTCTGCAGTGATCATAAACATCCACAAATGTCACAAAGATTTACTACTCAAAGTGCGACAACTTTATAGTCCATAGGAGACTATCCAGTTATCTAATGATCTAAATCTCCCATTTATATATATATATATATATATATATATATATATATATATAATATATATATATTTAAAATATCCAGTATTTTCAATCTGCAATAATTATCATAAAATTATATCCAATTTTTTTTATTTTTTTTTAACATTGATTATCCTCTACACTTTACAACAAACTGAGGAGTTAGGATATTACACAATAAGGATTAAGCTTAAATCTCTAAATCAAGGTTTATCTAAGAATTCTGCTGCACCAAACTCGAAACTTTGAAAGGAGTACACTTACATTTAAAACATAATTTTGATCCTAGTCTTAATTCACATTTAAAATAGATTAACTTAAACCCTTTTACTTTAATGTAAACTCTTTATTCTCTTATTATAGCTTTATTTGTCAAAAACACTTTATTGTGTTGTGGTTTTTCAGGAGCTCTAGGTACACACATATACAAATATAACACGAGAACAGAAAGAACATTTAAATAAGACTAAGATAAAAAAAAATAATACTAATGTTTCAGAAAAAAAAATCTATTATGTTTAAATAAATAGTGCTGCTGCAACAGTCTCTCTATTTTGGTAACAGTCAGTAGTTTACAAACAGCTGTTTTGAAAGACCGCTGATATTTTACATTGTGTTTTTTTGTTTCCACTGTTCTCAACTTCACATGTGAATGAAGCTGATTTCAGGCTTTGCAAACCATCAGAAGCTTTAATCTGTGTAAAATCTTTTTATATTCTCCAGGTGTGTTTGGTGATTTAGTGTCAGTGATGGAGGGAGATTCTGTCACTCTAAACACTGATCTTTCTGAAATACATAAACGCGATGACATACTGTGGAAATATGGAGCTGGACAGTCTCCCATAGCTAAAATGAAAAAAAGGAAGCACATTGTCTCCACATATAATGCTACTGATGGGAGATTCAGGGACAGGCTGAAGCTGGACAATCAAACTGGATCTCTGACCATCACAAACATCACAACTAAACATGCTGGAGTTTATCAAGTAGAGATAACTGGACTGAATCTGACATCAAAAAACATTCAGTGTTTCTGTCTATGGTGAGTAGAGATCTTTTGTAGAAATGTTCACATATTCTATTTACATAGCCCAATGTTTATTCAATTTATATTTTAAGATGACAACAACACACTAAACACTCACTCAACACAAAATGTATTACATAGATTCACTACAAATCACAACGCTGAAAATAAGCTGATTTGTGTTCATATTCCTCTTATTCTCTCATGTTTCTCAGTTTGTCTGCCTGTTCCTGTCATCAGCAGTAACTCTACACAATGTTCTTCTTCATCATCATCATCATCATCATCATCACAGCAGAATTGTTCATTGGTCTGTTCAGTGGTGAATGTGGGTCATGTGACTCTCTCCTGGTACAAAGGAAACAGTTTATTGTCCAGCATCAGTGTGTCTGATCTCAGCATCAGTCTCTCTCTACCTCTGGAGGTGGAATATCAGGATAGAAACAGCTACAGCTGTGTGATCAACAATCCCATCAGCACCCAGACCACACATCTGGACATCACTCAGCTCTGTCACACATGTTATGGTATGGCAGAATTTGTAATAGTTTTTATTGTATGGGATTGTTTTTTTATTGTGTTGTTGATATTAATGTTTGTATTTATTAATTTTTTGTATTTCTGTATTTTACTCTTCTTCAGCTCCTCCAGGCTCTGTATCTCTGATAGTGTTGATTCTCTGCTGCTGCTGGATCTCTGTTGATTTTAGCTGCAGTCGTGATCTTCTGCACCTGCAGGAAACACACAAAAAACACACAAAACAAACTGATCGAGAAGGCAAGTGTTATCTTCTCCTTTTAAACAGGTACAATTAGAAATAATTCTTCAAAAAACATGTTTTAAGTATTTTGCCAACTGATAGCCCTATTTTATCATTCAATTAAAATTATTCTCACCCTTTTCACTGTTATAATAAATATATATTTGTGTATAATGACACTGAGCGACCTTCTTTAATCATCTCACTTGCAAAAAAATAAAATAAATAAATAAATAAATAATAATCTCCATTTATTAATCTGCACATAAAAAAAAAAAAAAAATCTTTGCCCATATTATCTTATCTCTATTTTATGAACAATCTTACACGTGTAAAGATGTGGCTGGTGCTGTACAATTTATATGAATGATAACTTTTGTTGTGCTTGTTGAACTTAAATGCTGAGTAAATACAAAGAACGTAAAATTTGTTGTGCTTGTTGAACTTAAATTTAGGTTTGATGTATTAGTGTGTGATTTATGTTAGGGCTGATATATCTAACGATAAATGCGTCGTCAGTAAAGCCGGTTCCCTGATTAGCCGCTAAATCGCCATCACCTGCTTTCAAATGGAGCGACATTTAATTGAGCCGTAGATCACTGACTAGCAACGCAATATCGCGTTAATTATCGAAGGCGATTCATCTGGGATAATGAACGCGATATTGCGTAGCTTGTCAGTGATCTACGGCTAATGTCTATTAAATGCCGCTCCATTTGAAAGCAGGTGATGGCGATTTAGCGGTAATCAAGGAACCAGATTTTGACTAGATGCGCATGAATATCGTTAGATATAATCGCCCCGCCCTAATTTATGTGTCTCTCTAAATGTAATGATAAACACTCTTTTAGGAACTATTTGTGTGTGGAAAAAGTTATAGTGTAATGATAAACACTCTTTTAGGATAATGGCATTTTTAAAATCTTGAGTGTTACTTTGGTGTTAAAAAGCCCTAACAATAACACAGAGGCTGTGAAGAACCAGATCTAATTAAGACTGAAACACAGAGGCTGTAAAGATCTAATAAGAGAAAACAGTTGAGACTTGTGAAGAAGAGATCACTTATGCTGAGACGACATTCTACAAAAGAAGCGCACAGAAAACGGTAAGACAATTTATTGTTAATTTCTTGAGTATTTGCATAATTAACACTTTACAATAAGGTGTCATTTGTTAATATTAGTAAAGTTAATGTATTAACTACCATGAACAAACAATGAATATTACATTTATTACAGTATTTATTCATCTTTGTTAATGTTAGTTAATAAGAAGTACATTTGTTCACTGTTAGTTCACAGTACATTAACTAATGTTAACAAAAACACAACTTTTGATTTTAATAATGCATTAGTAAATGTTGAAATTAATATAAAATAAGATGAAAAATGTTGTAGAAGTTTTGTTCATTCTCAGTTCATGTTAAATAAAGTAGTTAAGTAATGTTAACTAATGAAACCTTACTGTAAAGTGTTATCGTATAATCTTAGCAGAGAGTCTGATGTAGATCAGTGTGTACTTTTGAAGTCAAATTCCACTACATAAGAAAAAATAAAATCATAGAAATTATAACATACTAAATCAAAAGTATGAGATTAAAAATTCAAAGTTATAACTTAAAAAGTTGAAATTCTCATATGCAAAGTTTAAATAATGAGATTAACAAGTTCAAATTCTAACTGAAAATGTTGAAATTATGACACACTAATTTCAACTTGCATATATCATTATCTGACTTAAGTATGTTTTAATTTGGAATTTTTTAATTTTTATGATTTACCAGAGCATCATTTTTTTTTTTTATTGTCACAATAACTACTTTTTATTGGGCAATGTATTGTCCCAGAAATAATTGTGGTATTATTGTCATTTTAAGACCATTTTATGCCACTGAATATATAATGATAATTTTAGATTGATTATATTCAACTTTATTGTCATTATGCAGAGTACAAGTACAGAGCTAATGAAATGCAGTTAGCATCTAACCAGAAGTGCAAGAATATAGTGTTTTATATACATATAAGTGCAGAGTAAGTGAATTTTTTTTTTATTTATTGTCATTATGAGTTGCTGTATACAGTATTGAGCAGAGTATATACAGAATATAAATAGGAATGCAGTGTAGGATTGTATGTACATTATGAACAGAGCAATGTAGGATTATAATATATAGCATAACAATGCAAGTAAGTGCATGCATAATACTGCATGCACAACATGCTGCAAAAAACAGTCAAACATATCAATCTAATGCACGTTTACATAAAAAAAAAAAAAAAAAAAAAAAAACAGCACAAGTGAAATGCAAAAATGCATTCTCCCCCTCGTGAAACTCCCTTTATGCTAGCTGTGAGAGAGCACTATTTTGCGTTGTTATATTTATATATATATATATGACTTATTCTTTAGCTTTGAGTGGATACAGACTTATTCTTCCATCCTGGAGTCTGGAGTTGTAAGGAAAATACTATAATGGACTCAAATAATGGCTTCTTTTCACCTGTTTATGTCCGCACTTTAGATTAGATTAGATTCGACTTTGTCATTATGCAGAGCTAGTACAGAGCACAAAGTACAGAGCTAATGAAATGCAGTAGCATCTAACCAGAATACAATAGTATTGTTAAACAAAGTATTCTATGCAAAATATCAGTAGTGCAATAATATTTTTATAGAAATAGTTTACTGTTTTGTACAGTAACAATAGACAGTTTACAGTGTAATAGTGAACAAGTACAGTATGTGCAAGATATGAGTAATGCAAATACATGTATGTAAATACTTTACATATATTGTGCAATAACTCGATATATTGAATGCAACAGGCCTAAAGAGGGTAATGAGCTTTCATCGCATAATGATCTATCACACAATGCACCATGTTTGTAAAAAAAAAAAAAAAAACATATCACATTACATTTATTATTAATATTGTTGTTATTATTATTATATTCTGTAAATATATATCATATATTCTGTTATACCTTCTTTCAGAAAGCTGAAGAGGAGAGTCATGTGGTATATTCACCAATCACAATCAGATGATGATCAAACTTCACTGTTGTTCTAAGTACAAGACTCTTATTGTCAGATCATTTTCATTGGGAATCTCCTGCAACGACCTCAGACACTGTGGTCTATGGATGAGCATTTTCATTGCAGCAATTTTCATGTTTGCAAAACATAGATGCAAACTATCCATCAAAAGGTGATAAAGTAAACTCTGCTGTGGTATTGATTTTTAAATCTGTACAGAAATGTGGTTTGATCGTTTGGGTAGAAAAAAGAGCTTGAGCATGAGAATGTGTCTACTGCTGGATGCTTGCATTTGATGGCAGTTTGTTAGTGTGTGTCTAAGGTGTCAATGTGTCTACTGCTGGATGCTTGCATTTGATGGCAGGAGGTGTCAATAGTGTCTGTTTGAGTGTGTATCTGTGTTTGTCTGAGGTGTGTCAACAATACGTCTGTGTGAGCGTGTGACGGTGAGAGTGAGTGTATCTGAGGTGTCAGTCTGTGTGATCAGCGTCGTTGCAAGGATTTTTTTCATTTATGTTCACATGAAACCGTTGACTTCTGCTCTACAGGGAAGCCACTTTACTACAAAATGCTAAAATCATTAGTGCTGATTTTGGACAAAAAAATGACTTAAATCAAACAGAGATATTAGTATGAAAAAGTAAAATGTTATATACTTTGTGAGCTTGATGATCTTACATAGTGAGCCTGCAGTTAAGCTGTGCTACACTCTCAGAAATAAAAAGGTACAAAGGCTGTGATGTGCAGTACCTTTTCAAAAAGTATACATCTTTGTATCTTATTTACCTCTGCACCAGGTAGACCCTGCAGCTTTCTAAAAATAGCAGAACTATTCTTGAACCATGTTTTTTTTTTTTTCTAATAAAGTTTATATCCCTTTTTTTCTCCCAGTGTCTGGGTCAATTAAAGAATAAATGCAATATATGATTTACAATTTATGATTTGTGTTTGATGGTGGTTAATCGTTTATTTTTTTGCATCAGCTTTGATGAGAAACTAACAAACTTTTTTTTTTTTTTTTTTTTTGACCATAATCAGATAGAAAATCTCACCTTAAGTTTCCAATGATAATTGGAAAGTTTAGACAAATGTTGACTGCTTATGATATCTGCTCCAGTTCCAGCTTGGTAACGCCACCTTTAAATCAGGGAACACAACATGAGTGATGGAGTGAAGGAGTGTTATCCAACTATGATACAAACTTCTTAATTTTTTACTTTATTTATTTTGTATAATTTTAGTAACGTTAGAAGAAGAAAAATAAATAGCATTAGCAAACGTGGTTAGTGCAGTGTCCTGGTAATGTTAGTACCTGCTAGTGTGCTCTGTGTGGGTGGATGTTTTCTGGTCAAAAGAGCCCACATGACTGATATGATAAAGTCTCTGCCATATTCTGGTGTGTAGATATGTCTCAGAAGGACTTTTCACCTGATTCCTCATCGAAAACCATAGTCTGGTCACTTTAAATAACAACACACCTCTCCTCAGCAACATACGGGGACACAGGAGTCGTTCGTGTCTGGAACACACTGATACTTTGCAGTAAAGCTGTAAACACACAAAGCTGAGTTTATGAAGTCACACAAACATGAGCGGTGTTCACACAAAACATTATTTCAGTCAAATAAAGAGCATCAAATGTGTCGAGGATTTCCATGCTACATGATAATAAAAACACGTGCATGTTACACGTGTGCAGTGACACTAAATGAGCATCTCTATTGTTTTTAACACACCTGCCACAGCACTAGCATCCGTTCCGATTCATCTGCTAGGTATCTTTACGTCTGTTTGTGTTTGTTTGTTTTTGTTTTTTGTGTGTGTTGGTCTGCAAAGCTGTCATGTTGTTGCATATTACATAAATAGCATCCCACATCAAATTAATGTGTCTCCACCTAATGTGTCTGTGTTGTAAACCTAAGAACCGGCGGAAAAAGCAGATATACACAGCCTGTTGTACAGGGTCAGGAATTTCTTGGTTAGAAAGGTGGTACATATATTTTAACCTAGTTCATTTTATCCCAGTTTAATATGCAGATATCGCTTCGATAGACCAATCTACTTCGAGTGTAAACTAAACGAGCCAATGCACATTGGCATGCAATTATTGCATCCAGCTGCCGCTGATCACAGCGTGAGTATAATAAGGCAGCAGGTGCAATAAATAGCAGGTTTTCGCTGAGGAGCCGAGCCGGAGACCCCGGCGGCTAAGCGGTGGTACAGTAACCATGGTGACGGGACGTGGCATCTCTGTTCCCTCCTTCAGGGAACGAGGGTTACCATACATAACCGAAATGATCCCTTTCAGTCGATCACTCTCGACGCCACGTTGGTGACCGACGAAAATGGGATCCCTACCAAAGCGCCATGGGTGCTGCCCCTTCCAGTGCCCTGTGCAAGCCCCCTGCACCCCTATTAGGTGTAGGCCGATGCTCGGAACAAGTAGTTCCCCTCACCAACAGGTGCATCAAAGAACCTGTGCTACTTTGATCTCCTGAGAAACAGACAATACAAACATACACGGGCATCTTCAAGACACCCCACAGAGTGGAGGTGCAGGAGACCTCCTTCCCTTCTGGCCATTTGTTTCATTTTAAATCCCTTCACCCATGCTTCCTTCTACTCAATCTGCTCACAATGATTACATGAAAATGTCAATGCAAGTGAACTAACGGTCATGTCTGGTATCATTTGAAATGTCTCAGTGCAACTGGTACAATTGTCTCAATCTTACAAAAGTAGATTAAAAGATAATACAGATCCTAAGAGTTAAGAGATATTTTGCCTACTGTAATGGGAGTGCCCCTTACCAGAGTCCTCCATGTAAATTACCTCCTGCCTGTTCCCAAAACCACCCAGGCTTGGGACCTGAGTTAATGCAAATTCCAATTGTTAGTTCCTGTCTCCATCTCGGGGGATGTTTGTCTTGGTCTGAGGTATTTAAAGGATTGCAGCAAAAGGATCAGGGCCTTCTGTAGCCAGAATGAGCCCTTAGCATGAAGTGTGTCCACACACTCCATACTTATGTATTTTTCTAAACTGCGGGTATGCATCTTTTACTCTTAGATTCACCTTTGAGAATTTGATGTCTTGTATTGATTTGATATCTCTGAATTGGCTATGTAATTGGCATAATACTTACCTGACTGATAATAAATTGTTACATTTGATTTACTCTGAGTTACTCTTAAATTGTTTCCTCAAGTAGATTAAGTGAAGGCTATGTTTCCGCAAATCTGCGTCCAGGGTTAAGTGCATACTAAAACTCAGGCTAGATGGAGCATGGGGCACATCAGGTGAGGTTTTAGATTTCTGACTAACCGCTTGACTTTAGTTAAGTTGTACTCAGTTGCAGTAACTATGGGGGGCTAGTCAGAGTCACTAGCTTTAGCTTTAGCTTTAATTAAGTTGTACTTAGTTATATAACTGTCGGGGGGCTAGACAGGTAGTGCTAGCATAACCGCTGATTATTGTTTTGAGCTTTATTTAAGTTGTACGTAGTTAATCTTAACTATCGGGGCTAGACAAAGAGTACTAGCATAACCGCTGATTATTGTCTCAGCTTTAATTAAGTTGTACGTAGTTATATGACTGTCGGGGGGGCTAGACAGATAGTGCTAGCATAACCGCTGATTATTGTGGTGAGCTTTAACTAAGTTGTACATGGGTAACTGAGGGGGACTAAACGAAAATACTATTTCAAATATGGTAAGTATGGGTAACCTATTAAATAGTATTAGTCATAACCTCTGACTACTGTTTAGACTGGCGAGTTTGTGATCGTGGGGCACACGTAGAAGAACGGCCGTCGTGGGACACCCTGAGCGACATAGATTCCTAATGAACTAGTAAATATAAAGTAAAGAGTTAACTAGAATAATCCAATGTCAGAATAATAATAATAATTAGAGACAGACAATCAACCAATTTGCCTTTCAACCTAAATTCGAGGTCATACTAAAATGGAGTCAGATGAAATATTAAAATGGAGTCAGATTAGAATTGGATTTAAATTGAATAACTCTAAGCGATGAAAAGACCGAACGTGCAAGAAACCTTCAGCCAGCACCGGATACCTTCCTTGGACCGAGTGCGTGGACCTTACAGTGCATTAATTGTTCCGAGTGCGTGGGTGAGATTGGATAACACTGGGAAAACGTACCCGTTTTGCTTATGTTTTTGGTCGTGGCCAAAAGTTTTGAGAATTACATAAATATTAGTTTTCAAAAAGTTTGCTGCTAAACTGCTTTTAGATCTTTGTTTGTGTTGTTTCTGTGATGTACTGAAATATAATTACAAGCACTTCATACGTTTCAAAGGCTTTTATCGACAATTACATGACATTTATGCAAAGAGTCAGGACCTCTGCAATTCGACTGGGCATGCTCTCAATCAACTTCTGGGCCAAATCCTGATTGATAGCAACCCCATTCTTTGCAGGCATTATAATAACTTCTTGGAGTTGTTGGATTGTTGGAAGAAGTTGCTGTTGGAGGGTGTTTTTGGTACCATTTCTTTATTCATGGCTGTGTTTTTGGGCAGAATTGTGAGTGAGCCCACTCCCTTGGATGAGAAGCACACCCCACACATGAATGGTGTCAGGATGCTTTACTGTTGGCATGACACAGGACTGATGGTAGCGCTCACCTTTTCTTCTCTGGACAAGCCTTTTTCCAGATGCCCCAAACAATCGGAAAGGGGCTTCATCGGAGAATATGACTTTGCCCCAGTCCTCAGCAGTCCATTCACTATACTTTCTGCAGAAGATCAATCTGTCCCTGATGTTTTTTTTGGAGAGAAGTGGCTTCTTTGCTGCCCTTCTTGACACCAGGCCATCTTCCAAAAGTCTTAGCCTCACTGTGCGTGCAGATGCGCTCACACCTGCCTGCTGCCATTCCTGAGCAAGCTCTGCACTGGTGGCACTCCGATCCCGCAGCTGAATCCTCTTTAGGAGACGATCCTGGCGCTTGCTGGACTTTCTTGGACGCTCTGAAGCCTTCTTTACAAGAATTGAACCTCTTTCCTTGAAGTTCTTGATGAACCTATAAATTGTTGATTTAGGTGCAATCTTAGTAGCCACAATATCATTGCCTGTGAAGCCATTTTTATGCAACGCAATGATGGCTGCACGCGTTTCTTTGCAGGTCACCATGGTTAATAATGGAAGAACAATGATTTCAAGCATCACCCTCCTTTTAATGTCAAGTCTGCCATTCTAACCCAATCAGCATGACATAATGATCTACAGCCTTGTGCTCCTCAACATTCTCACCTGAGTTAACAAGATGATTACTGAAATGATCTCAGCAGGTCCTCAAACCCAATCAGCATGACATAATGGAAAGGATTTTTTTTGGGAATAAGTTAATTTTCATGGCAAAGAAGGACTATGCAATTCATCTGTTCACTCTTCATAACATTCTGGAGTATATGCATATTGCTATTATAAAAACTTAAGCAACAACTTTTCCAATTTCCAATATTTATGTAATTCTCAAAACTTTTGGCCACGACTGTATATGGCTTATAAAATTTTGGGCAAGAATTTTTATGGTTTTCTGTATTTTTGTAATTGTCTAAAATCTTTAAGGCTATACCGTGGACTATACGCATACGAGTACCGCTTGGGTCTCAATATGGAACCCAGCCTTCCATGGTTCTCATGGATTCATCATGAAGGCCTGGCGCCGGATGTTCCGCCATGTCCAGCTGCCTAGGGTGATGGAGGATCTCAACAGGGTCTACAGTACGGACACTCTGGAGCAGGTTTAGCAAGCCGACACTAACCGGGGCCTCTCGGTGCCACTACCGATTTGAGTTGAGAACACAGGAGGATACCGGCTCTACACGAAGGCTATAGAACCCAGCAAATGTGTTAGGGGTCGCCCAGCCCACAGCTCTACAAATAGCTGTCAGCGTGGTGCCATGAGCCAGCGCCCAGGGGGATGCAACACTTCTAGTTGAGTGAGCTCACAACCTGAATGGGCAGGGCACACTCTGTGCCTGATAAGCCAGAGCTATGGCATCCACAATCCAGTGGGCAATCCTCTGCTTGGAGACGGCATTCCCCTTCTGCCGGCCTCCGTAACAGACAAAAAGAGCTGGTCTGATCTGTCGCTCGACTGTTTCTTCTGTTATCTGCATCTTAATGCTCAGACGGGACAGAGCAAAGCCAGGGCTGGGTCTGCCTCCTCCAGGGGCAGTGCTTGTAGGTTCACCACTTGGTTTTTGAAGGGTGTAGTGGAAACTTTGGGAACGTAACCAGGCCGGGGCCTCAGGATTATCTGGTAGTCAGCCGGCCCAAACTCTAGGCACGAATCGTCTACCAAAAATGCAGGTCCCCTACCCTCTTGATGGAGGCCAGTGCAAGCAGGAGGAGAGTTTTCAAATGAAAGAAACTTTAGCTCAATTGAATGCAAAGGCTCAAATGGGCCCTGCTGTAGTGATTTCAGCAGAGTCAGGTCCCAAGAGGGCATGGAGGGGGGCCAGGAAGGATTTAACCTCCTGGCCCCTCTATGGAACCTAATGACGAGGTCATGCTTACCTAGAGACTTCCCATTCACGGGGTCATGGTATGCAGCAATAGCGGACTTTGAGGGTGGAGGGAGACAGTGTTCGCCCCAGCCCTTGCTGCAGAAAGGAAAGCACGACCACAATCCGGGCATCTTCGGGGGTCTTCTCGGCGAGAACACCACCACTCAACAAACAGGTTCCACTTCAAGGCATAAGCGTGTCTCGTAGACTGAGTTCTCCCCGAAGTGATGGTATCCACTACCTCTTGGGGTAGGTCACCAAGAACCTCTGCGTCCCATCCAGGGACCAGACAAGGAGTTTCCGAAGGTCTGGACGTGGGTGCCAAATGGTGCCCCGTCTCTGAGTCAGTAGATCCTTCCTCAGATGAATCGGCAAAGGAGGGGCTGTCACGAGGAGCACTAGTTCGGGGAACCAGGTCAGAGGTGGGCCAATACGACGCCACTAGCAAGACTCACTCCTCGTCCTCTCGGACTCCGAACCGTCTCCAAATCAGCTGGACCGTCAGGGGATGGAGTCGCCATTCTCCCGGGAGCATTGCTTGAGACAGCTTGTGTCCTGTACGGTTGAGCAGGCCCGGAATGTGAACGGCATGAAGTGACCTCAGAACCTTCTGACTCCAAAGGAGGAGGTGGCTGGCGAGTTGTGACATGCGATGGGAGCGCAAACCACCTTTTCGGTTGATGTACGCAACGGTCGCTGTGTTGTCCATTTGGACCAGCACGTGCTTGCCTCATACGCGACCTTTGAGATGGTTTCAAGGCAAGGCGCACTGCTAACAACTCTAGGCAATTGATGTGCCACTGCAGCTGTGGGCCCATCCAAACCCCTGAGTATGCCCATTGTACGTGGCCCCCCAGCCGGTGGTTTAAGCATCCATGTAAACCAAAGAATGCCTGGAGATCTGCTTTAGGGGCACCCCTGCCCGGAGAAAGATCTGACCACGGGGTGAGGGTTTGGCGACAGGCTGGAGTAACTTGGACCCGGTGAGTGCCGCGCTTCCAAAGAGTTTCCGAAGGCCCAACAGGCCGAGGTGCCGGAGCATCAGGTCCCTGTGCTCGCAAAACTGATCCCGAGATTGTGCTAGTATAAGCCAATCATCTAGATAGTTGAGGATGCAAACACTTTGCTCTCTGAGGGGAACAAGAGCCACCTCTGCGACCTTTCATGAAGACACGGGAAGACAGGGACAGCCCGAAGGGCAGGACCTTGTACTGATATGCCTGACCTTCGAACGCAAACCGCAAAAAAGGTCTGTGGCGTTGAAGGATCGATACATGAAAGTACGATCGCTGCAAACCAATCTCGGGGACGGACGCACCCGAAGATGTGTTTCTGGGCCTTCGTTGACACTCTCGAACAGCCTGCTGCTGCCATCTGGCAAAGGAGGAGGATGAGTGAGGTCCAGTGCTTGGCCGTCCACAACTCTCCGTGCCCTCCTGGGACCCAGAGATAGGTAAAAAACTTCTCTCTCATCAAGATTTCCAGATTCTCCACCCAGCCCTCCTCCAGTGGAGGGAGAGGTGCTTTCACCATCCCCCAGAAAGCGGCTACCTCTCTCTGGGTAGACACAGGGGGCCGCCCTCTGCAACGAATCTTTGTCGGCGTCCCTCATTTCAACCAGACTCAGCGAGAGATGGCGCTCCTGGACCACAAGCGTGGACATCACACGACCCAGAGAATGCACAGTGACCTTCGTCATTCGGAGCGCAAGGTAGTGAGCTCTTTCAGAACTTCCGGGTCGTGACCACCCTCATGCAGGTCCTTCAGTGCCTTGGCCTGGTGAACCTGCAGTTATTGCCCAGCGTGTAAGGCCGAAGCAGCTTCCCCGCAAGCCATATAGGCATCGCCGGTTAGATCAGACGAATGCCTATAGGCCCGGGAAGGAAGCACCGGGTCTTCCCGCCAGCAGGAGGCAGACTTAGGACACAATTGCATCGCTACCACCCGCTCCACTGGGGGAAATCACCGAATACTCCTTCGTTGCACTGCCATCGATGGTGGTGAGGGAGGAGGAGCCCACTGGCCGGTTTCTGGCAGTAAAAGGTGCCATCCATGACCTGGTGAGCTCGTCATGCACTTCCGGGAAGAAAGGCAGTGGAGCGGGTGGTAGCGCTGAGAACCAGCGCAAGCCACCTTGAGAAACCAATCATCCTGCCTCGAGGGCTCGTGACGCGGTGGAGATTTCCACTCGAGCCCTACCCTCTCGGCGGCCCGGGGAAGCATAGCTGTCTTTTCCGGATACAATTCAGGCTTTGCCACTGTCCCAGAGGGCGGCAGCGCAGCCGAATCCTCATCTGACAACTCTCCCTCCAATGCTGAGATCGACATCTGGTCGGGGGTAGGCCCACTGGATTCCACTGGTACGCTCTTTGAAGAGGGCCCAGCGCGGTTCCATGGGTTACTCCACTGGATCGGAGATGCACTCTTCCCCCGTTTTTGAGGAGTGATGGTCCCCCAGAAGGTTGGTTCCCTGCGGGGTTTAACGACCGCCACCACTGTAATCCTAAACCGCCCGTGCTACTGCTGGAAGTGGTCCTCGTCTGTCGCCCGCCAGAACGAGCCCCACGATAATCGCGGCAACGGGACTCACGCTGCCCCCCGTGGATTTTTGAAGGTAGCGGAGCCTGGTTCGCAGCTCTGGGATGGTCATCTTCCCGCAGTGGGAACATGACTCAAAGTCGTCTAAGAAACTGGGTAATTTATGTTATTTAAAGATATTATTGTTTTATATTTGGCAAATTTTAACTCTTAAGTGACTACAAACAAAGTCATCTACCATGTCCAGCTCTTATTGATTTATATTTGACAGCAGCAGCTGTGTGTGTTTATACCGTAATCCTTGACATTGGAATTGGACCCTAAACTAAAGTGTCACTGATAATTTATAATTTTGCTATTGTTTTTAACAGTGTTCAAAGGTTTTATGTTTTTTTGTTTTGTTTTGTTTTGTTTTTGTTTTCTCCAGTAGATGAAAGAAACTTACAACACTGTAAATAGTAGCAGCACAGGAAGAAACTCATCACCTACAAAGTAAACATTTGTGCTCTGAATGCCCAGTGTCACTGGCTTATGTCTGCAGACCGAAAACTAACCGCAGCATGGTTTCTTTTTGACTCAGAAGATAAAGCTTGGTAAAGCCAGTACTGTGAGATCATAACACGGTTTAAAATTTGTATTCTGGGTTTTTCCATTTACTAAAATTTAGAATTTACATAATTTTAAAATCACTGTTTCTACCATGAAATGTAGTTTATTCACAATTCACACAATATTCTTCTACTTTTAGCCATTTCACACAGTCAGGTAACAGAAGAAACTGTGGCAGTCATATGAACCCTTCTAATATGAACCCTTAACCTTTTGATAAAAATTAAGAATATTTTTATCCATTAAAACCAGTAAAAATCTTAATAAGGGCTAGATTATCTATCATATGCAAATGCAGGATGTGAACTAGGAGGGTCGAACACAGTCAGAGGAGGATTCACAACACTTTAACAGTTCTGCAGTTAGATCACACACTGAACCACTGAAGAAAATGGTTCACATGTTTGTCTTGTTCTGTTTGTGCTGCTGGAGTCTGACTGGTAAGTTACAAAAAAAGTTTTTTTTTTTTTTTTTTTTCTTTTTTTTGGTCATTTTGGAGTAAATTTGATTTTTTTATTTGCTGTAGTGTACCAACAGAAATGCAAATATTGTATGAATATAACATAAGAAGTTTCCAGGTCTGGAAAAGGTCATGAAGAATAATGGAAATCCCTACAGTGAACTGAAATGTTTAGAAAGTGTTGACTTTCCATTGAGCTGCTTTTAAATATCAGAACATTTATGTATGTATGTATGTATGTATGTATATAAATAAATAAATAAATACATAAATAAATATAGTACAGGTCAAAAGTTTGGAAAAATTACTATTTTTAATGTTTTTGAAATAAGTCTCTTCTGCTCATCAAGCCTGCATTTATTTGATCAAAAATACAGAAAAAAAACAGTAATATTGTGAAATATTATTACAACTTAGAATAATAGTTTTCTATTTGAATATACTTTTAAAAAATTAATTTATTCCTGTGATGCAAAGCTGAATTTTCAGCATCATTACTCCAGCCTTCAGTGTCACATGTAACATCCAGTCTATCACATGATCATTTAGAAAATCATTCTAATATTCTGATTTATTATAAGTGTTGGAAACAGTTCTGCTGTGTAATATATTTTGATGAATAAAAGGTTAAAAAGAACTGCATTTATTCAAAAAAAAAAAAAAAATCTAATAATATATATTCTAATAATATGTTTTCTTTAATATCACTTTTTTTCAATTTAACACATCATTGCTGAATAAAAGTACTGATTTTATTTTAAAAAAGAAAGAAAATAAATTACTTACCCCAAATTACTGACCAGTAGTGTATATTATTACAAAATATTTATATTTTAAAAACATAGCTTCTTTTTTTTTTTTTTTTTTTTTTACTTTTTATTCATCAAAGTATCCTAAAAAAAAGTATCACATGTTCTGAAAAAATATTAAGCAGCAGAACTGTTTCCAACTTTGATAATGAATCATCATATTAGAATGATTTCTAAAGTATCATGTGATAATGATCCTAAAAATTCAGCTTTGCATCACAGAAATACATGATAATTTAAAGTATAATTAATTTAAAAACAGTTATTTTAAATTGTAATAATATATCACAATATTACATTTTTTTCTGTATTTTTTTGATCAAATAAATGCAGGCTTGATGAGCAGAAGAAACTTCTTTCAAAAACATTAAAAATAGTAATTGTTTCCAAACTTTTGACCTGTACTGTATATATTTTTTTATTTTATTTTTATTATTTTTATTTTTTTTTTTTACTTCGGCAGCTATCATAAACATCTACAAATGTCATGTAAATTTACTGGACTATCCAGTGATCTGAAATCTCTCATTTATTAAAAAAAATAAATGTATTTAAAATATCCAGAGCAAATTAAACTGTACTTTTTAATCCTCATAAAATTATCATGTATTTATTGTCAATAAATTACGAAACACTGATTTTCCTCTACACTTTAAAACAAATTAAAGATTAAAGATGTTGCACCAATAAGCATTAATCTTAAAGCTATATTAAATTAAGGTTTATCTTATAGTTTCTGTTGCACCAGACATTTAAACCACCATTAAACTCCTTTATGTAATTAGCTTGGCTGCAAAAGTTGTTGCTGTTTTAGGAAACATGTTTGCTTTGAGTTTATATGTGGGATTCATGCATGTCCAGTATGTGTTTAATCCATTATCACTGTGTTTAAAACTGACATTTTTGAAAAAGATCATTATTGTTGTAGAACTGTAGCATTAGGCTACTATGAAGGGGGCTCGGGTTGCTGTAGTTCGTTATATGTTTTTTTTCTTCTGTTCCATAAATTATGCTGCAATATACTCTATATTAAATATTTTGCAGCAATTTGTAAGTGTTGCTTCAGTGTTTTCTCTAGCATGATTGCATTTGATTCTAACACTCTCTGTATTGATAACAGCAAAGCGGGTTTCTGCTGCTGCTCTCAACTTCACTCTGGGGCGCAACTTTGTATAACGCTCTGAAGGTGATTTCAGGATTTGTAAACCATCAGAGGATTTAATCCATGTCAAATCTGTTCATCAGGTGTGTTTGGTGTCAGTGACGGAGGGAAATCCGGTCACTCTGAAAACTGATCTTACTGAAATACACGAAGGCGATCACATACAGTGGAAATATGGAGCTGGAAAGTCTAAAATTGCAACAATGAGCAAAAGGAAGGAAAACATATCATCTGATGTTCCTGACAGGAGATTCAGAGACAGACTGAAGTGTTGGACAGTAAAACTGGATCTCTGATCATCACTGTAAGACATCACATCTGAACACGCTGGCTCTCTATCACCTAGATATAAGTGGAGCAAAAGAGACATCAGAAAACATTCAATGTTTTCTGTCTATGGGTGAGAAGAGATAGTTTGTCGAAAACTGTTCACATATTCTATTTACATAGTCGAAAACATTTTTTTTTTCTTATATTTTTGAGATGACAGAAACATTAACACACTAAACACTCACTCAACACAAAATTAACTGATTCACTACATTTCACAATGTTGAAAATTAGACAAATGTATTCATATATTTTTCTCATTCTCTAATGTTTTTTTTTTTTGTGTAGCTCGTCTGCCTTTTCCTGTCATCAGCAGTAACCATACAAACTGTTCTTCATCATCATCACAGCAGAATTGTTCATTGTTGTGTTCAGTGGTGAATGTGGGTCATGTGACTCTCTCCTGGTACAAAGGAAACAGTTGTATTGTCCAGCATCAGTGTGTCTGATCTCAGCATCAGTCTCTCTCTACCTCTGGAGGTGGAATATCAGGATAAAAACAGCTACAGCTGTGTGATCAACAATCCCATCAGCAACCAGACCACACATCTGGACATCAGTCAGCTCTGTCACACATGTTCAGGTACAGCAGCGCTGATATATATGTGTTTATTCATTGAGCTGATCTCTGTCTTCTGTTGTAGATCAGACTGATTTCAATCACTTACACTCATGACTGTCTCTATTTTACTCTTCTTCAGCTCCTCCAGTTTCTCTGATACTGTTGATGATTTCTGCTGCTGCTGGATCTCTGTGGATTGTCACTGCAGTCGTGATCTTCTGCACCTGCTGGAATCACAGAAAAACTGATCGAGAAGGCAAGTATTATCTTATTTTAAACAGGTAAAATTTGAAATAATTCTTTAAAAATATGTAATAAATATTTTGCCACCTGACAGCCCTATTTTATAATTTATTTTAAAATTATGTTATTAATTAATAATATTTCATAATAAATGTCTATTTGTGTATAATGACACCAAGCAATTTTTTATTTTTTTTTTTTTTTTTATTTTTTATTTTTTATGTTTGATTTTTGTTTAACATTGCAATTAGAATTATTTTATTAATTTTATTTTTTTAGTTTTAATTTTTTAGAATGAACTTAAATGCTGAGTAAATACAAAGAACGTAAAATAATTAACTTCGTTAAACATCCCGTTTGGGTTTGATTTGTTTTTGTTTGATTTGTGTTTTGTGTGTATATGTAATTGTAATGATTATTTTTCTTTTAGGAACTATTTGTGTGTGGAAAAAGTTATAGGACTAATGGCTAATTAAAATCGTTAATGCCATTTTAAAAATCTTTGAGTGTTTGGTGTTAAATTTGAAAGCCCTAATAATAACACAGAGGCTGTAAAGATCTAATAAGAGGTTTGTGTTTTTAATGCATCTATTCTTGTTAAAACAGTTGAGACTTGTGAAGTAGTGATCATTTATGTCGAGACAACATTCTACAAAGAAAACGCACAGAAAACGGTAAGACAATTTATTGTTAATATGTTGAGTATTTGCATAATTGGTAACATTTTACAATAAGGTGTCATTTGTTAACATTAGTTAATGTATTAACATGAACAAACAGTGGACAATTCATTTGTTACAGTATTTATTAATATTTGTTAATGTTAGTTAAATAAAGTACAGTACAAAGTAAAGTTGTTCACTTGTTAGTTCATATTAACTTATGTTAACACAACTTTTATTTGTAATAATGCTTTAGTAAATGTTTAAATTAATATTAACTTAATATTAAGTTTAATAAGTGCTGTAGAAGTATTGTCCGTTCTTATTTCATGTCAACTAAAGTAGCTAATTAATGTTAACTAATGAAAATTTACTGTAAAGTGTTACGGTATAATTTTAGCAGAGCCTGATGTAGATCAGTACTTTTGATTTTGTATGGATAATATTTAAGTCCATTTCCACCACATAAGAAAAAAAAATAATAATAATTGCAATATTATTGGCATTTTAACACCACGCTATGCCACTGAATATATAATGATAATATAACAGTATAATAATGCAAGTAGTGCATGCATAATATTGTATGCACAAGTTGATTAGACAGCCAAACACATCCATCTTATGCACATTTTCATAGAAAAAAAATAGCAAAAATGCATCCTCTCACTTGTCTGTTTCCAACACTCCCTTGTGGAAACCCCCTTTACGCTAACTGTGAAAGAGCACTATTTTGCGTTGTTATATTTATTTATGTACCAGAATAGTGAATTGCAGCTTTGTGTCGATTTGGACTTATTCTTCAGTACTGGAGTCTGAAGTTGTAAGGAAAACACTAAAAAGCTTCAAATGATGCCTTCTTTTCACTTGCTGATGTCTGCTCTTTACATATATTGTGATAAGTCGATATATTGATTATTGTGACAGGCCTAATGGCAGAAATGGGCTTTCATAGTATAATGATCTATCACAAGAATCTCACACACAACTGCACCATGTGTCTATAAAAGTCTTGTTATTATTGTTATTAATATAAATATTATTATATCTTGTATTATGCATTTTTTACAGAAAGTTGAAGAGGAGAGTCATGCTGTATATTCACCAATCACAATCAGAAGATGATCAAACTTCAATGTTGTTCTAAGTTCAAATACAAGTATTGTTTGATTGTCTTCATTGGGAAATTCCTGCAACAACCTCAGCCATATTTGGATGAGGATATTCACTGCAGCAATTTTCATGTTTGCAAAACATAGATGCAAACTATCCATCAAAAGGTGATAAAGTAAACTCTGCTGTGGTATTGGTTGATTATATTTAAATCTGTACAGAAATGTGGTTTGATCGTTTGGGTAGAAAAAAGAGCTTGAGCATGAGAATGTGTCTACTGCTGGATGCTTGCATTTGATGGCAGTTTGTTTGTGTGTCTAAGGTGTCAATAGTGTCTGTTTGAGTGTGTATCTGTGTGTGTCTGAGGTGTCAACAATACGTCTGTGTGAGCGTGTGACGGTGAGAGTGTGTGTGTCTGAGGTGTCAATAGTGTGTGTGTGAGTGTGTCTGAGGTGTCAGTCTGTGTGATCAGCATCGTTGCAATGATTTTTTTTTCATTTATGTTCACATGAAACCGTTGTTTTTTAACTTCTGCTCTATAGGGAAGCCACTTTACTGCTAAAATCATTAGTGCTGATTTTGGACAAAAAATGTCTCAAATCAAGTTACATTAGTATGAAAAAAAATAAATATTATATATGTGTTTGTGTGCTTGATGATGCAGTTATACAGTGATCAGAAAATGGTACAAAAGTATATACTTTGTGCGCTTGATGATCTTATACAGTGATCCTCAGAAAAAGACTATTAGTACCTAAATGGGCAAAAAAGGTAACACACAAGTGAGAGCTTGAACCTTTTTTTCTGAGTGTAGTTCCAATTCTTTCTAATAGTACCTAAATGGGCAAAAAAGGTAACACACAAGTGAGAGCTTGAACCTTTTTTTCTGAGTGTAGTCAATGTATGATTTACAATTTATGATTTGTGATTGAGTGGTTTAATTATTTATCTTGTTTGCTTCAACTTTGATGAGAAACTAACAAACTAGTTTTTTTTTTTTTTTTTTTTCAATAGCATAACAGAACTCTACTCTATAGGCCTAGGTAAAGCAATGGGTGAAATTTAGTGTCAGATTAAGATAATAATCAAATCTCACCTTAAGTTTTCCAATGATAATTGTAAAGATCAGACAAATCCAGCTGTGTAACACCACCTGAGGATCAGGGAACACAACAAGAGTGATGGAGTGAAGGAGTGTTATCCAACAATGATGCAAACCACTTGTTTTTTAATCTTGGTAGAAAAAAAACATCAATATCAAATACGTGGTTAGTGCAGTGTTCTGGTAATGTTAGTACAGCTAGTGTGCTCTGAGTGGGTGGATGTTTTCTGGTCAAAAGAGCCCACATGACTGATATGATAAGTCTCTGCCTGAAACTAAACAAGTCTCTAAACTAAACAAGTCTCTCCGTCCCAATGTGCATACTATCCACCCTATCTGGAATTTAGGATAGATAGTATGCACATTGGGGTGTTTTCACCCGATTCATCGTCCAGCAGGTGAAAACCATACGTTTAGTCACCATTTAATAACAGCACACTTCTCCTCAGCAACACACGGGAACACTGGATGAGGAATCTTTTGCGTCTGTAATACGGGACTGAAACTTTTTGCAGTAAGCCAGCACACCGATAAATACATCTGCGTTCATTACTAAGAAAAATGACACGAAGACGCTACTTAGCCGATGCCGTCGAGTTTATAACATTACACATCAAATAAAGAGCATCAATGTGTCGAGGATTTCATGCTACATGATAATAAAACATTAATACACATGTGCAGTGACAGTAAATGACCCTCTCTGTTGTTTATAATACACCCGCAACACGAATACTAGCACTGCATCAGTTGCGATTCGTCTGTTAGGAGATTTGTTGTTTTGTGCGTGGGTCTTCAAAGTTGTTTCTCTTTATATAAATGGTATTCTGCATCAAATGTATGTGTCTCCACCTAATGTTTCTGTATTTTCAAACGTAACCGCCCTACTTATATAAGAAACTCTACTTATATAGAAACTCATAGAAAGTAGATAAACACACACACCCTCAAATCGAAACTAAAGCAGCATTTGCCCACTAGAGGACGAAAGTTGTTTTCTTCTTCTTCTTCTAGAGTTTATTGGGTTATACGGCTGGCAAACAACGAGCTGAGCTTTACCCTCCACCAACTGGTATGAATGTGGATCAGACCGTCTAATAAATCAATAATATCACAAATCTTTTGACTCGCTTCACAGGAAATATTTTAAATCACAACGGCTTTCCAGCTTTCCCTAAGTTTTAGATCAAATACTTTATTATTATTATTATTATTATTATTATTATCAACATCATCATTATTTTATTTAATACATCAATAATACAGAACGTGTGCACACCACAAACAGTATGCTTACTGTAGTTAGTGACATATCGAGGAATTCAACATTCAAATAACTCTGTTACATGCCCATGGTATTTTGGGGGCCTGAAAAAGCAAGCTATTGATAATGGGTTTCAAAGTGCAGAGCTTTTGCAAACAATACCTTCAAATTTCATATTTTAGTTTAAAGCAGCCTATAGTAGCAGTGACTCTTTTTTTTAAAACTGTTGCATCAGCTGTGTCATAAAAAAAACTTAGCTGCAGTCTAATCATACGTGCACAAGATGATTGTCCATCTTTCAGATCGCACCATGTTTCCGAGGAAATCAAACCACAGCAGGTTTCAGTTTGACTCAGAAGCTGAGCTGTTAGTGTCACTATTCAGTAAGATGGGAGATGAGTCTACCTGTTTTATCACTGGCTATACAGCTAAACAATTGTAAACCACATTTTAAAATGCATAATTGTTATTTTGCCAATAAATTTAGGAAGATTTACACACTGAACTCTTTATCATTTACATGCTTAACACAGTCTGACAATTACTTTTCAAAAAGCATTAGTGTTAAATAAAATTACAAAAAGAATTTCAATCTCAATAAGGGTCAGAAGGACATTTACAGTATATGTAAGTATCTGTCATACACAGCATGTGTGTGTGGGTTAGGAGGGTCAAACTCTGTTGTGGGAGGGTTCACACCAGTATGTAATTATCTGTCATAGTGAGATGTACATAATTAATCCTAACGGGTTATTATTAACTACATTCATCTTCAGGAATTACTTGTAGCATTATATCATTAATAGTACAATAAAATGATTTGTTCGTCCGCAGGGCGAACAGTGTTAATCGTTTATTGACTCTAAGTAAAATAATTTCTCTGGCCACGAAAAATAATTTTACTACTAATACATTGTTCTCAGAGCATGTAACGAAACCGGAACGTTAAAGTGACCTCGTCCTGTGAGCAGCAAACACAGACAACCAAGTGTGAGTTTATATGGATGTTTATTAACCTACACTACAGGGGGAACATGCAACATCTGACTAGACACAAACTTACACACATTAATTATAGATGCCAACCAGGGGCGCCCCCAAGGGGTGGCCAGGGGTGGCCAAACTCTGGCCACCCCTGTGGCCACCCCTAGGATGATTTGCAGTGGCTACTATTAATTTAAATCTATTTTCAAATCTATTAATTTTAGATCTATATAATTTATATATCATTTAATATAGTTACTATCACACGAAGAGTGACGTTTTTTTTTCTCCAGAAGTCTGCATAATTGTAAATGTGACATTGATTTCATACAACAGTTCAATAAACAAGAAGTTAATATCAAGACCAATATTTTTTACGTTTTAAGACAACATATTCACTTTTTTGCGCTCTATTTCTAAAAACAAAAATCATTCCAACACAGCCACTGTTTTTGCGTCTCTGAGCAACATGATAGTGTTTTCGTTCCTGAATGAATCAACCGAATCGCAATGGCTCACTTATTAACAGTTGACTCGCTGCCACCTACTGGCTGTTTTTAATTTCACATTTAAGGTATCCATTTCATTTTTTAAACAATTTCAAACATCAGTTTTCAATGTTTTATGTTTAAAATATCAAAACATTATTTATTAATTTGTATACTCCAGGTTAAAGTATTCCATGTCCCTCAGAGCTCCATTAACAGTGTGTAAAAACATCTAAATGGCACTTCAGATGCAGTTTCTTGTGTTTTCTCTGCATTGCAAAGATCAATTTTGTTGATACTGATCTGCATTTGCTTGTTAACAGCCCAAATGCAAGTGTCTGACTTAAAAGATGGTGCACACTTTTAGAAAAAAAAAATGGCGTAAAGGTTAAAAAATAAAAATAAAAAAAAAGCCTCAGCTGTCAGCACACTTAGAAATAAGATATATCAGCACAATAACACACACAAGCAAAATATTGTCTAATTTTTCGTTATCGAAATAAAATCCCAGAAATCACAGAGATATCATTTTTTTGTCAATATTGCAAACTATTTATTTATTTATTTATTTTTTGATGTGCCACCCAAAGATTTACTGTGGCCTCATCTGGCCACCCCTATTAAAATTTTCTGAGGGCGCCACTGATGCTGTGGCCTCATCTGGCCACCCCTATTAAAATTTTCTGAGGGCGAGAGTGCGCACTGCAGAGAGTGAGAGAGCGAGTGAGCGAGTGAGCGAGCGAGCGCTCACGCGCAATAGAGTGGATAGTCATGGCAGTATTTACTCATAAACTCAATCGCAACCTGTTAAGAACCATCAAAGAATCTCATCACCTTAATTTTAAGAACCATCAAAGAATAAGCGCATCTAAATAGTTAGCAAGCGGTTACTTGCATTGGTTCTGTAGTTGCTGAGTAAAGTGTCCCGGTGCATGTATAATGCGCAGATACCTGTTGAATCCTGTCAGGAGTGAAACCTTTGTCATTTCATCCATGGGTTGACTGCTCCGACGTGAATCAACAAAGTTGCTGAAAACTGCCAGAAGATCGGACTCCCCCCAGAAAGGGGAGTCGCGAGGTGTCCAAGGTGATGGGTGTCTCCGGGGAACCGCAAGTTACTGTAAGAGAAGTTGAGAGACCCTTTTGGGTGTGTAAGAGGTTTTATCTGGTTTCCCAGTAACACCCCTTTTGGTTGGATTGACCAATAACAAGGCATATAGTTTCAGCGGGAAAGTGTTTATTTGTCTCAATGACACCTGATTTGCATATTTTATTAATGGGGTGATTAACTGGTTATCTGGTAACCCAAACTATGGTACAGATAGTATGATGCATTTTAGGCTCACATAGTAGAGATATTTAGCTAAAGGCAGACCGAGAGGTTTAATCAGATACCAAGAAAGATATGCAAGAAAGATAGAAACATAAAGATACATTCTTATGCTTGAATATAGGCACTTAGAGGTCAACTAACACGAACTAGAGAATCATAACTATGCTAATATGAGCTGGGAAACATACAAACACACAGGAATATATTGTATACATTTGGAATGGGTTATATCCTGAGTTAAATGCAAGAAGGGGAGTTGAGTGTGTGTGTGTGTGTGTGTGTGTGTGTGTGTGTGTGTGTGTGTGTGTGAGAGCTGGCTGCTCAGCCGGGCCCATTAGGTGTCTGGCATCGAGGGCTATCTAGTTATCTCGGAATGTGTTTGAAGTTGGATGGGAGACCTTAAAGAAGGTCTGCTCAGTATCTTCCAGATAATGGGGGTAAACCTTGTCATTAAGCACTCATATAAATGTATACTATGGGGACAGATTCTGTAATTTATATGCAAATGTCAAAAGGCTAAAGGAATCCCTACAACATAAAGCCCAAATGATCGTACATGGAAACCTTAAAATAGTTCACCCAAAAATGAAAATTATGTCATTAATGACTCACCCTCATGTCGTTCCAAACCCGTAATACCTCCGTTCATCTTCGGAACACAGTTTAAGATATTTTAGATTTAGTCCGAGAGCTTTCTGTCCCTCCATTGTGAAAATGTATGTACGGTATACTGTCCACGTCCAGAAAGGTAATAAAAACACTCTTCAAAGTAGTCCATGTGACATCAGAGGGTCCGTTAGAATTTTTTGAAGCATCGAAAATACATTTTGGTCCAAAAATAGCAAAAACTACGATTTTATTCAGCATTGTCTTTCTCTCCCGGGTCTGTTATGAGTGCGTTCACAACACTGCAGTTTTTATCCGGTTCGTGAACGAATCACTCGATGTAACCGAATCTTCTTGAACCAGTTCACCAAATCGAACTGAATCATTTGAAACGGTTCGCGTCAACAATAAGCATTAATCCACAAATGACTTAAGCTGTTAACTTTTTTAACATGGCTGACACTCCCTCTGAGTTCAAATAAACCAATATCCCGGAGTAATTCATTTACTCAAACAGTACACTGACTGAACTGCTGTGAAGAGAGAACTGAAGATGAACACACCGAGCCGAGCCAGATAACGAACGAAGCATTGACTCGTTCTCGAGTCAAGAACCGGTTGCATTGGTTTTTGGATCACCAGTAGTGATGGGAAGTTCAGTTCTTTTCCACGAACCGGTTCTTCCTGACAGTTCGATTCAATAAACCGGTTGAAGAAAATGGTTCACCAGTTCTTTTGAGCTCGACGTAATGACTTCATTGGTGATGATTGCCCTTGATTCAAGCCTTCGGTTTAGCCCGCGCTCATAACATTAGCACAGAATCGTTCAGAATCAATCACCAAAAGAACCAACTCGGTTCAGACGCGCTGTGTGTCAGTCTGAATCACGCATGCGCAGTTTCATCAGCTCCTCGGTTCTCGAACCGGACGCGTCCCACAGAAACGGTTCTTGACTCGAGAACGAGTCAATGTTTCGTTCGTTATCTGGCTCGAGTCGGCTCGGTGTTTCATCTTCACTTCTCTCTTCACAGCAGTTCAGTAAGTGTACTGTTTGAGTAAATGAATTTGTGTGTAAAAGTCATTTGTGGATTAATGCTTATTGGAGACGCGAACCGTTTCAAATGATTCAATTCGATTTGGTGAACTGGTTCAAGAAGATCCGGTTACATCGAGTGATTCGTTCGCGAACCGGATATCACTAAACTGCAGTGTTGTGAACGCGCTCATAACAGACACGGAAGAGAAGTCAATGCTGAATAAAGTCGGAATTTTTGCTATTTTTGGACCAAAATGTATTTTCGATGCTTCAAAAAATTCTAACGGACCCTCTGATGTCACATGGACTACTTTGAAGATGTGTTTTTATTACCTTTCTGGACGTGGACAGTATACCGTACATACATTCTCAATGGAGGGACTAAAAGCTCTCGGACTAAATCTAAAATATCTTAAACTGTGTTCCGAAGATGAACGGAGGTCTTACGGGTTTGGAACAACATGAGGGTGAGTCATTAATGACATAATTTTAATATTTGGGTGAACTAACCCTTTAAGCAGATGCTTCACACCAGTTTGGGTTTTTTGAGGTTTTGGTTTTTTTATATGAGACTCTATGTGGAATGTTTTTCATGTTCTTTTTTTTTTGTTTTTGTTGTGGAGAGATGTTATGTAAGTTTTAGTTATAAAAAATTTTTTGTGTTTATTAAAAACTACTGTTTCTGTTCAAATTAGGGATTTGCATCTGCTTTTCTTCTCAGATCAATCAAATCAACCTGGGATTTACTTTAGACCCAGGCCTCCTTTCAGCAAACCTGTCTTAATGTTCCTCATGTACAATCATGAAATGATTCAAAACAATTAGAAAATTTAAACTTCTTGTTTTAACGAATCTGAAATGTTAATTTTTTCACACACATTACACATTAAAAAAAAACCCAACCTCATCTGTTCGCTTATTTAAGTGATATTTGATCTTGTGTGTCTCTGCGTCTCCGCTGCTGTTCTTCAGTTCACATTTAAAGTTTAGAAACTGAATTCAGGGTTTTTGAACCATCAAGAATCAAAGGCTTGTCATGTTCTTTAGGTGTGTTTGGTGCTGAAACAAATGAAATACTGTCAGTGATGGAAGGAGATTCTGTCACTCTAAACACTGATCTTACTGAAATACATGAAGATGAGGATATATTTTGGAATTATAGAGATGAAAAGTCTTTTATAGCTAAAATCGACCGAGAGGATCAAATTTCTTCCATATATGATTATGTTCCTGATGGGAGATTCAGAGACAGACTGAAGCTGGACAATCAAACTGGATCTCTGACCATCACAGACATGAGAACAGAACATGCCAGAATTTTCAAAACACTTATTCACATACACATAGCAAGCGACCATTTGATACTGTTTTCTATGCAAATAAAAAGAAGAAATCCTTTTAGACAGAAGGTCTGAATGTCGGTTGAAAATGAAGCCTTTTCTGCTTTTTTTTGTGCAAAAGACTTAAAAAATAAATAAAAACATGTAACGACCCCCATTAAAAATCCAGTTATCTTCCCTAAACAACTTGCACATATAAATATTTTGTAATGATAAACACATGCACAGAGAAACACAAAAGCAGAAATTCTCACCAGTTACTCCTGCAACCACCAGAGCAACACCAACACTATTACTAGAGATTGACATGGGAGAATATGGTTAATTTTTTATTTAATTTTATTTATTTTAGATATCTAAAAAAATGTCCACCTTTTCACCTTCATCAGTTGCATAATACTAAGTGAACAGAAATGGCGCCATCTAGTGTTTGTTGCCTGCAAAAGGCATTACAGTGCTAGTGGGTAAACTAATTAATATTATGCATAATAATAATAGCTTTCAACCTGTGAACAGCATGCATTTAGTGTGACATACATACACTGAATTATATTCTAAACCTTTTTACAAGGGAAATTGTCTGAATGGCTGAATTATACTCACTCGTGACATTCTCACTTTGCCTCTTTTTATTGATAATGTTAATGTGCTGACGGCGGATGCTGCTGCTGTTGGAGGTTAATGTTGTTTTTTTGTTGCTTATAAAGATCTTTTAAACACTCATTTAGTGACTCTCACTGACAGTAACACTGAATATCCTTTCATTGTTGCTGCTCCAGCTTATAGTGATTATTATTATTATTATGTTGGCTTGAGAAAGCCAACCTACTGATCTGCTATTTAAGCTTCTTCTTCTTCTAATTATTCTTATGAGACTAGCTTCTGAACGCAAGTTACTTGTTAATCATGCTGGCAACATTTGTAGTAGTATGCCAATCATGTTTGTTGTTAATATTGCTGTATAATTGTTATTATGTTGCTAATATTGTTATCATAATGCTAATCATAAATATGCTAGTAACAGGCCAATCGTGTTAAAAAACATGCTAATCAAGTTTTTTAAACATGTTATCAGCATCTATCTAATCCGTCAAAAATTTTCAAATTTCAGGCTTTTATAGTTGCCTTTAGACTTTCAGGCTAGGCTTTTCTCAAGCCAACCGAAAATTTGTCTTGACTAACTTTTTAATCTAGTTGTGATTTTTATCGCTTTAGTATATAATATTGCATAGTCATAACCCTCAGTCTGGATTTTTATCATTTTTAATGAGTCTGGATTTAGTTCATAAAACAAATTTAACAATAAAACAAGATAAACATAAAATAAGTTTTCTCTTTACGACTACATACAACATAACATGAGTAATGTGAGAGTAGACTTGTGGAAATAAAATATGTGGCCAAATTACTTTTAACACATTTGTTCAGAAAGGGAGAGCTAAGGTGCAGAGGAAAAATCATGAGTGGGACAAAAAAAAAAAAAACTTACTTTTTCCTGTCTCTGCAGCTTTGACTGCAATAAGCATCATTCTTTATTAATGTCATGGCTATAGAAATATTACTCCACAAACAAACAAACAATAAATACAAAACATATAGCCTATTTTTTTTTTTTTTTTTAAAAAAGAGGGAAAAAAGAAAAAGTTAAAAATGTATAAAATTAGTATAAGTGAAATTAAAATTACATAAAAACAAATGAAAATACAATAAATAAAGGATAAAAAATACACAAATGTTGCATTTCCCAATAAATCACAGGTTGTTATTTGTTAGTTAGTCATGTTGCCCAAAGATACAAAAACAACAACAACAACAACAACAAGAAAAAAGCCTTTTTTGCCCACAAAAGGGCTCCAGTGAAAAGCACTACAACTACTTTACCCCTTGAGCTTGTTTCTATCTTCAGTTGGAGAGGAGTCAAGTTAGGCTGAGTACAGTTACAAATCCTAGGGTTTCAGGGCAGAGCAACATAAATGGGAAGGTTACATGCAAATTTAATCAACCCAAAAGTAGATATTTATTAAGGGTAAACACATGTAATGTCTGTCATAACTGAAAACACTCATATGCGTGGTTCTCAAAAGTAATAGAAATGGCACTCCAGGAAACCCATAATATGGACAAAGGCATCCAGCTATTGCTGTAAGAGAGTAAAAAGATTGAAACGTTTTGAATGATGAAACATCAAGACAATAAACACTCAACTGTGACAATATAATTCATCTGTGTTCTTAAAACCAACTTGGGTTTTTTAATAATTAAGCAGTATATTTATAATCCATTGCCCTTTTTGCAGTATAGAATATATATTTCTGCATCATTCTATGGTAAGAAGCCACAACAGATTACAGAAGGGAGTTATTTCTAAAATGCAACTTTTGTTAAGTAAAAACATGCAATAATGTTCTCTTTTGTTGGACAACAGGTTTAGAAACACTTCTCATTGCAAGGCATTACAAGGGAAGATAACCAATAACCAGACAGACTCCAGACAATACCTTTGAAATGATTTAATCATGACCAGAAGTATCTCAGACCAGTTTCAGAGAAAATCCCACCAACAAAAAGAGTACAACAGTTTATACAGCATAAGTGCTTGACAAAGGTGACATGATCAATTACATATTTCGTGTCTAATATGATTGGTTCTTCATGTGTGATAATCAGCAAACCATCTGTTTACTAGCTCAGAACAAATCTGGGTTTCTTGATTACTTCAGCTTGTTACTCAAATCATGAGGTTTATATATTTATATGTTTTGGGACAACTGTTTTGTTTTTTTTTCCTCATATTCAACACGCAGTAACTTTGGCATAAGTGTTAGAGTCATTTAGTATTAAAAAGAAAATTCTTATTCAACACGCAGTAACTTTGGCATAAGCACAGAGCTGATCATGTTTTTTAATAATGTTTATCACATAAACATACAAAAACATAAAAATACATACATGATGTTTTGTGTTTCAGAAAAGATTGTGTTGTGGGTTTTGCTTCAAGGCACTTTTTCCCTCGACTGATGTAAATTTAGTAGAAAATGAAAGAAAATGAGCAACACCACATGAAAGACAAATCAAAAAACAAGAATGCTACCAAAAGAAAGAACCAAGAAAACTGTCTAAAGCTGAAGAAGAATGGCTGAACTGATAATTATGTAAAGGCAATCATCTCCATCAAACTGTGATAATATTCTACAAGACAAATACATAAGCAAAATATAAAAACAAAACAAAACAAACAAACAAACAAATAAACTTGACAATCACAGCTGAACACAATAGAACTGAAAAAGAGACTAGATGAAGACCTGTCATGTCATTTAACAATCACAGCCAAAAAAACAAGCACGCAAACAAATAAAATACTATTCAGCACCACATAAATATCACAGATGTTTAGTTTGATGAATATAAAGAAATATCTACCAAATGTTTAAAGACTTAAAACAGTCATTGTAACATCCCTCCAGACAAACATCACATTAGTATTTTTGCAAGGTTTAATGCAAGAGTATTTAACATAGCTTGTATCATGTGCATCCATTTACAGGCATAATAAACACACTCAGAAGAAAGACAAAAAAAAGTCAAGCTTATACCCCTGTGCAATTCGAGGTCTTCGTTTTTCTGTCTTTTTTTTTTTTTTTACCTTTCTGACTTTTACTGTACTTGTTTGTCTTGTTTTTGTGTGTGACTTTTTTATTTATGCATTTTATTTATTTATTTATTTTTCCCGGACATTGTTAAGCACTTTGGTCAACCATGGCTGATTTAAATGTGCTATATAAATAAAACTGAACCGCAACTGCATAAATTTGACTATTTCACCCTAATTTCCTTTGATTAATCTATTGTACACTAGGTACACAAAATTAGTTACATTTAGAGCAAAGATTATCCCCATTAAAACTGATTCTTTTTATTTTAAACCCAGGGCCGTTTAATTTTAAAATGATGCAGTCTTTGTTTTATACCTTTTCTTTCTGTTGGCAGGGCTTCAAAACTGAAATTTTTTATTATTTTTCACAACATGGTGTCATCTTTTTTGAGATATCAACCTCAAATTTGGAACACAACTTTAGATTTTATGACTTTGTCTTTCTAGCACTTTGGGGGTTAATGTATTTAGAAATTGTGTTGAATACCCTGTAATTGTTCAAATTGCCAAGGATCAGTCTTACCTAAAAACAGTAAGTCGTAGAGACTTGTCACTTGCTCAACCTCATTAACTGTTAAAAAGCATTAAAACACATACATTTTCTTTTGCAGATTGCTTGTGTTTGCTGTAAATAATCTTTTCTCTCTCTGATGTGTTTACATGCTTGCTAAAGAAAACAGAATACTTTTTTAGACATTGCTTTAAAGGCCTTAAAGAGCTTGAACCACTATAATTTCTGCTTGCAGCTACAATTTAAATTGATGCACAAGGGTTAAAGCAGGTTTTAGTTCTGGTGTAGCTGATGGGGTGTGTGTGTGTGTGTGTGTTGTGTGTGTGTGTGTGTGTGTGTGTGTGTGTGTGTGTGTGTGTGCGTGTGTGTGTCAAAGTTGGTCAACCAGTGTGTTTCTGTTGATGGTGGATGACCAAGGGTTAATGCTAGTGGTTAAATATATATATATATTTTTTATTATTACATTTTAAATTAAGTTTTCAAAAAACAACATTATATCTTATTTTTTCTTCTTACATTAATGCATCTTGATGTAATGGGAAACAAAACAAAAAGTTCCCTCAGTGTAATGCCTACCTTGGTGGGGTATTTGTGGGAACACACTCCATTCTATCAGTGCGGATATAAACAGGCTGGAGATAATGGCTGATATGTCAAACCAGATCAGTGCATTAATACTTCTTTTAGTGCAAAAGACATGAAACATGTCTCACTGTTCTGTTTCCATCTCAATCACTTTAGAAGGTAAAACCTCTACATACCAACACATCTCTCTGTTCTAATGCTGTTACCATGTTGCTAATGTAACCCGTGTCTCAGGTTAATGTAACTGATAACTAATTTAAGTAGTAAAGAATTAAAGCTGGGCTAATATCAGAAACTAAGTACGACTACGGAGCCTGAAATAGTTAAAAGGTCAGCAGAGAACAGACAACACAAAACAGGTAAATTTGAGAAATGTATTAAACAAAATGAATGGCAGTTATTTACATTCCCTGCCTACCTAAGCCGGCTTCCTGAGTGCACAGCGCACAATAAACCCAAAATAAATAACCTCAAATAAAAAAAGAGAGTCCATAAAAGTTCTTGGTGTGTGTGTGTTTCTTGGAGTATGTATGTTCTTTTCACTACCCGTTAGGTTTACGTGTGTTCTTATCTGTATTTTAAATGAAGGCACAGGATGATGATGGTTTCCAAAGATGCCACAGCTGGCCACACCAGGCTCTTAGTCCGTTCACTTCTGCGCGGTTGGCTCGCCACTGACCACCATGGTCAGATTCAGATGGTCTATCCCTTTCTAAAACCAAATCTATACATACAGTACAGAATGCATTAATTACAATTGTCTCATTTCTTTTCAAATCTAATCAACATTTCTCCATTCAAATGTCAAATCAATTATAACCAATTGTAAAGGATATAAATACTCTAATCATTATGCAAATGAATAGGTACACATCACACTACATAAGTCAGTTCCAATGAACAACAATCAATCAATCATGTACTTCCATCTTACAGTATAGAAATATAAATCATGAGATTTCTGAAACCAGATATTTATGTTTTTAACCTTTTAAATCTATTTATGCGTCTTAACATTTTAAACATCACATTTTAATATATTTATCCTTTTTAACAGTTAAGATGAACTTCTGCTCATCATATACATATCAAACATGTATATTGGCAATTAGATGAACTAAATCACCCTTATCTTACATATGAAAACAAAAGGATAAATACTCCTTCAATCAAATGACTTAACTCAACAAAACAATATGAAGGCACCGTTAGCGGTGTGAATACGATCAAAGATCTGCTACAGTGGTGACTAGCTTATCTGAGCTAACATAAACAAATCAAATCAAATCTGTATTTAAATGTTAACGATTAGCACGCGGCTAGCGCGATTAGCGATCTTTTATGAGCATCTCAAACAACATAAAACAATCTGAATCTGTGTCTATATGGTATCAAACAGCAAGAATCAGGTTCACAACTCCGATTGGTTTTGAAAGAATGGTTTTTTCGCGCCATAATGGAGCTAGCACAATCAGCATAACACTCGTATTAGTATTAGCATCCTTACTGGAGGTATCTCTCTCTCACACAGCATTCAACCTAATGGACACACCATATTTCAATATTTGGTACGAGATTTTTCTTTGAATTTCTATCCTTCAGAGGATACTTATCATACCAGTCCTTGTTGCTTTCTAGCAGCGTCTTCAGCGGAAGAAAGGCGTGTTTTTTATTTAATAGTAAATCTCCTGGGGTTTACGCGCCATCTACAGGCAGAGTAAAGAGTTGCACTCCAGTAACCTTGTGTGGGTTACACCAGGGGGCAAGGCTCCAAGAAAAGAATTTGATATTGTAACCAAAGCTATACCCCAAGGGATCATCACCCTACTTAGAAATGAGACAGTTTTGGATCAATTTAATAAATCTTTCTCCAGCAGTGTTTCAATAAATGGTCTATCGTTTCTAGACAGAAAAATTTAACAACAAAGTAATAAAAAAACCTTTTATGTGCAAAATCTATCCCTGCCTCCAGATACAAATGGTCCCCCTTGTATTAAAAATATTAATTGGAATAGAGCATGGAATAACCCACATAATATTTTTAATTACGAAAAAAGTGAAAGAAATATAATTTAAAATTCTTCACCATTATTACCCCTGCAACAAAATTATCTGTAAATTCATCCCTACTGTAGACGATAAATGCAGTTTTTGCTTTATGGAAACAGAAACGCTAGACCATTTATTCTATAGTTGTTCATATAGCTCTTCCCTGTGGAATGATATACAAGATTTTATTAATGGACAACTTGGCTCAAAATATACATTTATCTAATTTTGATATTTTCTTTTACTTTTCTGACTCAAACTCCTCTGTACAATATTTAGTCAAACTTGATAATTTTGCTTGGAATTTGTTTTATTCATAAATCCAAGTTTATGAATAACAAACCTCTTTTCAATGTTTTTAAAATTGACTTAAAAAATTATATAGAATGTATTTCTGGATTAGAGGGTAAATCAGCATCAAAATGTATGAAATACTTATCTGGGTTTAACTATATAATTTAACTGATATCTAATGTTTGATACTCTCGCGATCCATTTTTTGTTGTTAATTATGTTTATGTTTCATTTGTTATATGATATGTATTTCAACTTTATCTACTGGCTGTTATGTATTTTTATTTTTTTATTCGTTATGAAGATATGATCTGACAAATTGTAATAACTGTATTTGATAATAAAAAAAAAAAAAAAAAAAAAAAAAAAAAAAAAAAAAAAAAAAAAAAAAAAAAAAAAAAAACCAGGGGGCAAGGAAGTCGACGGGAAGTTGAAGTCGGCCGCGTGCCGCCATCTTGTAGCAGAACTTCACTTGCGTTAGCATCCCATTGACTCCCATTCATTTTGGCGTCACTTTGACAGCGAATAACTTTACATATGAGGTGTTTAAAGACTCCATTTGTCCATTATTTATTTCTAAAGATACACGACAATGTATAAAGGGGCTCCATTACCTTCTATGTTACATTATGGCCCCGTAGAAACAGTTTTTGTAAAAATAGGCTAACGATTGCGTCATAACCCACTCGACTCTCTGTCGCACAGTAGAGAATATTACCGTACAGACAGGAGGAGAAGCTCGCAGGCAATCGGGGAGACGTCAAGAGATATGGCGTACTGGCGTTAAATTTTAAAAATACTATACAAAATAATTAATCAGAATACTTACTCCTGCTCACTCAGGGCCCAAGAAACTCCCCGCTCAAGCTCGCCGTCTCTGCAAGATTAACGATGGCAGTTTGCCACGCACAGCTACTAGAAGATTTACATCTGTCAGACAGGTTGCTGACGTCATCAAGTTTAGTTTGAGTCTGCTCGTCAGAAATGGAAGTTCTAAAAATCGCTAAAAATGGGCTTCACTTGTCTCAATTGAGTTCCAATGGGGTCGCTGTGTCCATTTCTTTTTACTGTCTATGGGTTACACTAACATTATTTTTTCTATACTGTTTAATGCTAAATGCTATAATGTTTTAATGCTATACATATATATATATATATATATATATATATATATATATATATATATATATATATATATATAATATATATATATATATATATTCATTTAAATTGGTATGCTATATGTGTGACAATTGTACTGGTATTGGTACTGACTACTGAAATCTTCAGATCACTTTGTGAGTAAACAGTTTAAGGACATCCCATCTACCTCAAATGAATGCTTTTAGGATCAGGCGGCGAGTTACCATCATCATCCTCCTGTAAGAAAACACATTCACAAAAGGTCAAATGAATGAGGAGGTCTGATGTTTAAGTTACACAAAATAAATAAATACTCAGCAAAAAAGAAATGTACCTTTTCACTACAAGATTTTTATTTATTTTTTTTTTTTTTTTTTTTTTTCATTTAGACGGTGGGCCGAGGGTCCATCTGCTTTACTTTTCGAAATGGATGATCCCCATGGAGGGAGAACCTGGATTTGCAAAGTTGGGATGGTTGTTTTATTCTGAACGATATGAAAAGTGTTGCCACTCCCATTTATTGCACATTTTTCCCCGAAATCATAATGCACGACCCGTAACTATGCAGGCAAACGCGGTTGCCTACTATATTAATTGATCCAATAGCGCGGCAAGATACTGGCATGGGATTATTATTAACCAATCAGATAAAGTTTATTTAGAACAGCTGTTACACGGATGATTTAGCTGTCAGACACGAGCAGCAGCAGCGCATTGATCATCGTCAAGGACATTCTTTGTGTGACTGTAAGTATTCATTTAATTAGAATATGATATCTATATAAAATGTTTGTTTTGTACACTGTGTCGTTCAAACGTGTGTAAGCGTCTCGTTAGTGTCGTTTTAAGTAGGGTAACGTTTCAGCTGGCGAACTAGCAGTAGCCAGAGCCGTTGAGAATATCATATTCAACGGCTCTGGCAGTAGCTAGCATCATGCGATTACATATTTGGTGTAAACATTCCATTCTAACTGTAACACTTCGTCCAACTCACATAGACTACAGCTCCACTGTATGTTGGCGGATAATTACCTCAGACCGTTTTGTAAACGTTTGCCTTGAGTTTTTGGCACATATGAACCTGTTGATGTTTAAGACATATATTTAATTATCAGTTACATCTGACATAACGTTAAAGGGTCAGTATTCTAATATTCTAACCAATATTCAATATTCAAACCGGAGAGCTAAGAGCTCTAACGTTAGTTAGAACTGTATGTAATAGAAATATGATTATAACTATCAAAGAACATAGGCTATCAAACAGAGCAGAGTTATAATGTACATAAACATGTCATACAGATTTACTTCTTCAGGAGTAGCAAACACACCACTCCCCACACGTGTACATACACACACACACACACACACGTGCCCTAGTCATCTTTAAGTGACTTATTGTCACAGTTTACACACTGACAGAGGTTTGTACATGGCAGCTCATGCAGTTTACATGTGCATTTCTACCCTTAACACTAGGGATGCTCATATTGACCGTTTTGACCGTTAACCGAAAGTAAAAATTTTGACCGATTAATACTATCAGTTAAACGGTTTAAAACGTTTTTTTAAGGTTCTTTTTTTTAGTTTGCTGCATGGTTTAAAAATAAAATAGCCTACTATATAGCTTATATTTATTAACTCACGGAGAGCGTCGGCACGCGCAACCACACACGTGACACATGCCTGCAGAATTTTTTTTTCCGAGCAAGGGAAGCAGAATGAAGCGAGCGAAAAGAAGCACTGTGTGGGATCATTTTAACAGAAAGGGCGACGAAGTTACCTGTAAATTATGCGGCGCCGTATTAAAATACAGCAGTAGCACAAGTGCGATGCAGTACCATTTACGAAGCAAACACCCTAAAGCTTCGAGTGATGAAGGGCAACAAACTTTGCCCTCCATGTTATCAGGGAGAAGATGCGATGAACGGCGATCTGAGGAGATAACGCAGAGAATCTGTTCAGTGGTAATTTTTGCACAAACGGAGAAAGAAGCCGCAAAAGCAAAACTTATTGAAATGTGTGCTGCTTTGGAAAAGCGCTTCCCGAAGCTGGCAACTCTAGCGAGACGTTGTGTATTCCCGGTACATCTGTCCCATCGGAGAGGGTGTTTTCTGCCGCGGGTCTAACTGTCAACAGGCTGCGCTCCACTGACCCCACATCACGTTGATATGTTGCTTTTTTTAAATAAAAATTAGACACGGTGTTGAGGTAGAGCTGCTATTTTTATTTAACGAAAAATCTTAGTCTAACGAAAAAAATTGACGGTTTTTGAAAGCTTCGTTCAAACGGATTCAGTGTTTTCTTTTTGTCATCTTAATTTAATTATTTAAGTTTTAAAAAATATATTTAGTGTAGGCCTATTTTGTTTTTTATTTGTATTATTTTATTAGATTTTTCTCTCACTGTCAGAAATGCTGCAGGTGCGTGGAAATTTAAACTGAATCCAGGTTCTGTTGTTGATCTGTTTCTGTATGCTGCTGTTTGCACTTTGCACGTTAAAATAAACCCTTTGAGTTAAAAAAAAAAAAAAAAAAATGTTTGTATTTTTTAAAGGGTCACAGATACGCGTCAATTTTATTTGTATTTAATGCCAATTCAATATTATAATCTTATCAGTTAACGGTTAATAATCGATTAACGAGCGGCGGTTGTCGGTCGGGAAAATTAATCGAAATGAGCATCCCTGTCAATTTTATTTGTATTTTTTTTTTTTTTTTTTTTTTTTTTTTTTTACACCAGCAGTGCACAAGTTCCAGTATGGCCTCTGGAGCTGGTGGAAGTGTCATCCAGTCCACTCTGTAGAAATCTCCTACCATCTTCCAGCCGTGATTTACAGGAGGAGGAATGTCTGGCATGCACTCAAGACTCCTTCTGTGTACTGCAGCCTGATAGCTTGCCCGCTGGATGTGTTTATCTATTCTGCTCTTATATATAATATATATATTTAATTTATATTACTGTATGCCATACTACTACTTTCTTAACTGTATACTACTGTCCATACTGCACTGTACAGTACAGGTCAAAAGTTTGGAAAATTACTATTTTTAATGTTTTTTGGAAGAACTCTCTTCTGTTCATCAAGCCTGCATTTATTTGATCAAAATATTTCACAGTAATATTGTGAAATATTATTACAACTTAAAATAATAGTTTTCTATTTGAATATACTTTAAAAAAATAATTTATATTCCTGTGATGCAAAGCTGAATTTTCAGCATCATTACTCCAGCCTTCAGTGTCACATGTAACATCCAGTCTATCACATGATCATTTAGAAATCATTCTAATATTCTGATTTTATTATGAGTGTTGGAAACAGTTCTGCTTTCTAATATATTTGATAAATAAAAGGTTAAAAAGAACTGCATTTATAAAAAAAAAATATATATATATATCTTTTTTACTATAACTTTTTATCAATTTAACACATCCTTGCTGAATAAAAGTATTGATTTTATTTAAAGAAAGAAAATTACTGACCCCAAATTACTGACCAGTAGTGTATGTTGTTGTTACAAAATATTTCTATTTTTAAAAACATAGCTTTTTTTTTTTTTACTTTTTATTCATCAAAGTATCCTAAAAAAGTATCACATGTTCTGAAAAAATATTAAGCAGCAGAACTGTTTCCAACTTTGATAATGAATCATCATATTAGAATGATTTCTAAAGGATCATGTGATAATGATCCTAAAAATTCAGCTTTGCATCACAGAAATACATGATAATTTAAAGTATAATAAATTGAACAGCAATTATTTTAAATTGTAATAATATATCACAATATTACTTTTTTTTTTTTTGCTGTATTTTTGATCAAATAAATGCAGGCTTGATGAGCAGAAGAAAACTTCTTTCAAAAACATAAAAAATAGTAACGTTTCCAAACTTTTGATCTGTACCAAATGTCTAATACTGAACTGCCTGTCTATACAATATAATACCAACCTTCCTTTGCAGTTTCTTCAACTAATACTACTTTCTTCTCTCTTCTCCTTTGTGCTCGTTTTATCTTCGTGATATTTGTGAAATGGATGTGGTAGCCAGTGTTAGCTGGTTTGACTAACTGGTTTGTAGGTTCCTGGTTTTGTAACTTGTATGCCTGTACTGCCTCTTCTGCAATGATACCTCCACTGCCCTCAAGGTCTTTCCACAGAAACACTGATTTAATAAATTTCCCAACTTATGTCTGTGAAGGGAATGGTGGGTCCTCAAATATATGCATACAGCACTTCATGTTTTGCCATTTCATCCAAGTAAACATGGGCGGGAAAAAGAGTATTGTCTGTCTGTTTTTTTTTTTTTTTTTTTTCCATGATGTTTCCAAGCAATACCAATTATGTCAAATGTGTTAAATCAGAAGGGTGTATTTATTAAAGATTACAAAGAAATGACAGGACATCGGAGGACATTTTTACACTAAAATAAAAACAGTACAAATGGATAACGTTACCTCTACGTTCTCATTTTGTGTCAAACCAGACTTGTAGCAAAATTAAGTAAAATAGTTCTTATCTTAAATAGTACAATCTTAAATCCTGGGCGCCAAGCGCGCCAGTGTGTTCACAAACGCGTCACCAACACCGACACTTTCCACGCACGCTATTGGATGAAGGCAACAAATACGTCATGCAGGTCAGACCCCGCACGTAGCTGCTTGCTCTATTCGCCGGGAAAATAACCTGGAGAAAGTAACCGATATTATAGAAATGGACAAAGTGTGTGAGTGGCAACAATTTTTTATTTGCTTTGTTGAAAAGCGTAGCGGTTATATATAAAAAACTGGGTTATCCCTCACCACAGATCGTTTTGAAAACACGAAATCTCCCCTCGGGGGGTCGGTTCCGCCCACCGTCTTGTTATATGGTTTATAATTAATAGATTGAGGATTACTAAGAAAGTTGATGTCTAACTTTAAAAAATGAAGGAGGGAAAAGGGTAGAGAATGATGTCCACATCATTTCCACTTTCTTAAGTGAAAGTGGAATGATTTATCCTTTCATTTTTCTTTTCTTTCTTTTTGAGTTTACTAGAGACTTGGAATTGGAACAGTTGATTGTGGAAAGGTTTTCATTCCCTAATAATTTAGCACAACATGTTAAACTGCATCAGATGGTCATCTTCTGTAGTATAGTTTAAACTTGAAGTATTGTTTTATTTCAATATCACATCTAGAATTCTTGAAATGATGCACTGGTGTTTTCTAACAAGACAATTGCTCTGTGACAAAGGCTGCACATTGTGTTGTTAATATTATTGTTATTTACTTTATTTGGGAGTTATTTGTGTTTTTAAATGTTTTGGCATTGCCTCACTGGTAAATATCTGGTTCTGTGTTGTTAAAAAATAAATACAAGATGACTATTTTACAGTGCACCCTTTTGTTTTAGTCAACAATAAAAACAGAACACAGTTTGCACAGTATTATATTATATATATATATATATATATATATATATATATATATATATATATATTGTTAAATTAGCTGTATGTATTACTTACATTCTGTGGTACTGCTGTCCGGCTCCTGCGGCGATAGTTAACCACACCAGCAGCCGCAGCCACCAGAAGAATAACAGCAACAACTATTCCTGCAACAGCAGCTGGAGACAGATCTGAATCTGGAACAGCTAAAAACATGAATGATAATAAATCCCATATTAAGCAATATCTTTGAATGATATTTACTGCTCCAGGTGTGTGTGTGTGTGTGTGTGTGTGTGTGTGTGTGTGTGTGTGTTCACTAGTGTGTGCGTGCACTTGGATGGATTAAATGCAAAGCACAAATTCTGAGTATGGGGTTACCATACTTGGCCACACATCACTTCACTTTCACTTTCTAGTTCAGTCATCATATGAAATTGATTAACATGATAAGTTGCACATTCTGTTGTTTCTAGCATGCTTTCAGCATCACAGAACGCTCAGCTCAAAAGAAAGCAGCATGGCTCATAATGAAACTTACTGGTATTATTAATTTTGCATGTTAATAACGTCATTCAAAGTGTCTTTGACTCAAAACAGTCTGGTCACTGTGGTTTTGGCAAGTAAGACATATTTCTGGATCAACATCTTTTTTGTTTTTCCTGGATCAACATTTTTGTCCAAAAAAACAGACCTAACCCTATCCCTACCCCTAAACCTACCCATAATTTATCCCTAAAATCAGAGGGAAATGATGATTGAATAACAAGGGTGTAGAATCACCTAACTCTGGTTGTAAGGCTAAAATTTTAATTTTCCGTAAACTTATCCCTCGATTCTGATTGGTTGATTTGAATATTGTTCCAGGATCAACATGTTGCACTTGCTGAAATCACATTCAAAACCAAACAGCCCACAGTCCAAATCCCTACACATATCGGGCTGTAAAGATTTTTCTTTTTTAAAGTTATTTACTCACAAGTGACAGAAACACTGAATCTCTTCATTGTGGTGATACTACAGCTGCTGTTTCTGCTGCTGATCTGTAGTTTATAATCTCCAGAGTCTGTGGTTATGTTGTTTTTCCCAATAATGGATCCAGTCTGATGATCCAGCTTCAGTCTGCCTCTGAATCTCTCTTTACACTGAACATCTGTACAGATCTTACTCTGATCTCCAGTGATTTCAGTCTCATTAAAATACCAGGTCATCACATCATTTGAGTGTTTTATTACACCAGAGTCTAAAGTGACAGATTCTCTCTCCGTCATTTCATGTAGTTCAGCAGCAGGAACCTCTGAAACACAAACCAACAGCAGCTGGAGGATCTTGTATTTTAAACTGCATTTAAACACTCATTAAATGACTCACCAGTGACAGAAACACTCAAGATCTTTTCACTGTAGTTGTTGCTTATGATCTTCAGTTTATAATCTCCAGAGTCTGTGTTTGTGATGTTCATGATGGTCAGAGATCCAGTCTGATTGTCCAGCTTCAGTCTGTCTCTGAATCTCTCAGGACCTGCATTACACTGAACATCTGTACAGATAAAACTGAGATCTCTATTGATTTGTGCGATGCGAGTGCCACTGAAATACCATTTAATATCTTCTTGTTGGTTTGTTTCAACTCCAGTGTGTAGAGTGACTGAATCTCCCTCCATCAAAGGCACAGATACTTTATCAAACGCAACTGAAGAAGAAATAGAAGCACAAACTCAAATAGTGATGTGAATTTGTTTTTTTAATGTTTTTTTATTAGTGTTGTAAATATTTTTTTCTGATTTTTGTATGGATTGTTGGTTTATTTATGTCTGAATTCATAATTTATCACATGCAAAACAGCAGAAGAACATCCACTTCCCGATTCATAATTTTAACTCTTTCCCTCTACATATAGACCTATTTGAACATGCAATTAATAAAACGTTTTTATAGACTCATAATAAATATTACAAAGATGACTAGTACCCACAAAATTACATTAAATAATTATTTTACACCGCATAAATGCCATGTTTTCTACAGTTTATAAACATATTTTAGTCCTTAACCTTCCACGTAAATAACGTGTATAGGCAACATTACGAATTTGGCAAAAGCTTTCACCCAAAGCAACTCAGATTACATCCAAGCTACATTGGATCAGTTTACGCACTGATAATAAATGTAAACTTTTACTCAAGTTAGCATACTTGTTTATACCGTTACGAGACATGAAAAATTATAAAATTTTCACGTAAATTAAACTGTTCAACTGCCATAGAATCGATTTTTGTGGTTAAAATGTTTTTCACTGACCATAGATTTCTGTGAACAGTGTTAGGCTGTTTTAAACCGAACCGTTTACGCGAACAATAAGTATGCAAAGTAGGCTAGAAGAAAAAGGGAGATTGTAACGAATAAGACCTCACCATGGTAGGGTAAAAACAAAGTCACTGCGAGTGCATTAAAAATAAGCTTCATAATCACTTTTTTCCGCTCAGAAAACGAATACGAATTCTTATTAATAAGTGTTTGTCTGCGTTAGCTGCTCCCGTAAAGCGAAAGCGGAATCTCCAAATGGAAGTAGCGTATCCAGTTCCGATAGTTAAATATCGTATAAATATAATGGCTATAGTAGGTTATTACAGCGCTTAATCCTAACCCATCAGGAGTGTATTAACTGGTAAATGATTGTTTATTACATTAATAACTCAAGGTAAAGTGTGTGTGTGTGTGTGTGTGTGCGTGTGTGTGTGCACTACTGTGTGTGTGCACTTGGATGGATTAAATGCAAAGCACAAATTCTGAGTATGGGTTACAATACTTGGCCACACATCACTTCACTTTCACTTCCTACTTCAGTCATCAATTGTATAAAATTGATTAAACTGATAAATGGCACCTTCTGTTGTATCTAGCATGTTTTCAGCATCACAGCACATTCAGCTCAAAAGGAAGCAGCATGACTCATAATGAAACTGACTGGTATTATTATTTTTGCATGTTAATAACGTCATTCAAAGTGTCATTGACTCAAAACACTGTGAGTTTGGCAAATAAGACATGTTTTCTGCATCAACATGTTTTTGATGATCCTGGATCAACATTTTTTTTTTTTTTTTATTTTTTTTTATTTATTTATTTTAAATACAGACCTAACCCTATCCCTACCCCTAAACCTACCCATAATTTATCCCTAAAATTAGAAGGAAATGATGGTTGAATAACAAGGGTGTAGAAGCACCTAACTCTTGTTGTAAGGCTAAAATTGAAATTTCCTGTAAACTTCTCCCTCAATTCTGATTGGTTGATTTGAATATTGTTCCAGGATCAACATGTTGCACTTGCTGAAATCACATTCAAAACCAAACAGCCCACAGTCCAAAACCCAACACATATCGGGCTGTAAAGATTTTTCTTTTTTAAAGTTAGTTACTCACCAGTGACAGAAAACACTGAATCTCTTCACTTTGGTGATGCTGGCAAGCTGCTGTTTCTGATGTTGATCAGTACTTTATAATCTCCAGAGTCTGTGGTTCTGGTGTTTGTGATGGTCAGAGATCCAGTCTGATGATCCAGCTTCAGTCTGTCTCTGAATCTCTCTTTACACTGAACATCTGTACAGATCTCACTCTGATCTCCAGTGATTTCAGTCTCACTAAAATACCACGTCATCACATAAATGCTACTTAAACTTATAGTGATTATTATTATTATTAGGTTGCCTTGAGAAAGCCAACCTACTGATCTGCTAAGCTTCTTCTTCTTCTAATTATTCTTATGAGACTAGCTTCTGAACGCAAGTTACTTGTTAATCATGCTGGCAACATTGTAGTAGTATGCCAATCATGTAAGCAACATGCTAGAAACATGCTAGTTACTTGCTAATCATGCCAGCCACATGCTAGTAACAGGCCAATCGTGTTAAAAACATGCTAATCATGTTTTTAACATGTTATCAGCATCTATCTAATCTGTCAAAATTTTCAAACTTCAGGCTTTTATAGCTGCTTTAAAATTTCAGGCTAGGCTTTCTCAAGCCAACCTAAAATTTGTCTTGACTAACTTTTTAATCTAGTTGTGATTTTATCGCTTTAGTATATAGCATTGCATAGTCATAACCCTCAATCTGGATTTTATCATTTTAACGAGTCTGGATTTCGTAAACAAAACAAATTTGGCAATAAAACAAGATAAACATAAAATAAGTTTTCTCTTTACTAATATAACATGAGTAATGTGAGAGTAGACTTGTGGAAATAAAATACGCGCATTACATTAAATTAAATCGACTCTGGCCAAATTACTTTTAACACATTTGTTCAGAAAGGGAGAGCTAAGGTGCAGAGGAAAATTCATGAGCGGGACAAAAAAAAAAAAAAAAAAAACAAGAGCGTCCAGTCTCCGCAGCTTTGATTGCAATAAGCATCATTCTTTATTAATGTCATGGCTATAGAAATATTACTCCACAAACAATAAATATTACTCCACAAACAATAAATAAATACAAAACATATAGCCTAAAAAAAAAAAAAAAAGTTAAAAATGTATAAAATTAGTATATGTGAAATTAAAATTACGGTACATAAAAACAAATGAAAATACAGTAAATAAAGGATAACAATACAAATGTTGCATTTCCCAATAAATCACAGGTTGTTATTTGTTAGTTAGTCATGTTGCCCAAAGATACAAAAAAAAAAAAGAAAAAAAAAAACCACAACAAGAAAAAAGCCTTTTTGCCCACCAGAGGGCTCCAGTGAAAAGCACTACAACTACTTTACCCCTTGAGCTTGTTTCTATCTTCAGTTGGAGAGGAGTCAAGTTAGGCTGAGTACAGTTACAAATCCTAGGGTTCAGGGCAGAGCAACATAAATGGGAAGGTTACATGCAAATTTAATCAACCCAAAAGTAGATATTTATTAAGGTAAAACATAAATGAATTAAGCAAACACAACTGAAACATAAAAAAAGAATAAACCGCTAATTAATAAAATTATAAAGCTTGGAAGAACCAGTGTATTTTTTCTATATAACTCTGATTGTGTTCATCTGACAAAAGATGGGCATATACAGGAATGGTTTCATCTACTCACTTAACACTTGTGCTCTGAATAACCACTCAACAAGATGTTTGTCCACCCAACAAATCAAACCACATCTCTAAAGAAAAATGACTCAGAATATGAATCTGAATAATGAACAATTTCAGTTACTTTCTGTTTTATCATTAAATGTAGTTTATACACAATTCACACAATATTTCTCTACTTTTAGCCATTTAACACAGACAAATACTTTATCACATAATAAGAACACTTCAAATCTTAAGGGTCCAAAGACTAACAGTATATACAAATGAATGAATTGTATGAGCTAGAAGAGTCAAACTCTGTGGTGGGAGGATTCACACAACATTAACCACTCTGCTGTGTTTTAGTGAATAGTTATATTAGATCAGACACTGAACTACTGGAAGAAAAAAAAAAAAAAAAAAAACTTGTTTCACAGGTTTTGTTTTGTTCTTGTGCTGGGGGAGTCTTAATGCATGAACTGATTTTATTGATCTTATGGAGGAAAATTGCATGTACTAGGTACATTATTGAATATTGTGTAACTTTTGTTACTAGGACAGCTGATATTACTGAAAACTTACGTGTTTTTGTTTTATACACATGTAATGTCTGTTTCATTCATAACTGAAAACCCTCATATGCATGGTTATCGAAAGTAATAGAAATGGCACTCCAGGAAACCCATAATATGGACAAATGCATCCAGCTATTGCTGTAACGGAGTAAAAAGATAATTGAAACGTTTTGAATGATGAAACATCAAGACAATAAACACTCAACTATGACAATATAATTCATCTGTGTTATTAAAACCAACTTGGGTATTTTTTTTTTTTAATCATTAAGTAGTTAATTTATAATCCATTGCACTTTTTGCAGTATAGAATGTATATTTCTGCATCATTCTATGGTAAGAAGCCACATCAGATTACAGAAGGGAGTTATTTCTAAAATTCTACTTTTGTTAAGTAAAAACATGCAATAATGTTCTCTTTTGTTGGACAACAGGTTTAGAAACAAGGGAAGATAACCAATAACCAGACAGACTCCAGACAATGGCTTTCAAATGATTTAATCATGGCCAGAAGTATCTTAGACCAGTTTCAGAGAAAATCCCCCCAACAAAAAGAGTACAACAGTTTATACAGCATAAGTGCTTGACAAAGGTGACATGATCAATTACATATTTCATGTCTAATATGATTGGTTCTTCATGTGTGATAATTCAGCAAACCATCTGTTACTAGCTCAAAGCAAATCTGGGTTTCTTGATTACTTCAGCTTGTTACTCAAATCATGAGGTTTATATATTTATATGTTTTTGGACAACTGTCTTGTTTTGTTTCCTCTTATTCAACACGCAGTAACTTTGGCGTAAGTGTTAGAGTCATTTAGTATTCAAAAGGAAATGTTATTTATAATGTATTTAAAAAAAAAAAAATCTTTCACAGAGCTGATCATATTTTTAATAATGTTTATCACATAAACATACAAAAACATAAAAATACATACATGATGTTTTGTGTTTCAGAAAAGATTGTCTTGTGGGTTTTGCTTCAATGCACTTTTTCCCTTGACTGATGTAAGCTTAGTAGAAAATGAAAGAAAATGAGCAACACCACATGAAAGACAAATCAAAAAACAAGAATGCTACCAAAAGAAAGAACCAATAAATCTAAAGCTGAAGAAGAATGGCTGATCTGATAATTATGTAAAGGCAATCATCTCCATCAAACTGTGATAATATTCTACAAGACAAATACATCAGCAAAATATAAAAACAAAACAAACAAACAAATAAACTTGATAATCACAGCTGAACACAACAGAACTGAAAAAGAGACTAGATGAAGAGCTGTCATGTCATTTATCTCACATGCACAAAAAACAAGCACGCAAACAAATAAAATACTATTCAGCACCAAATAAATATCACAGATGTTTAGTTTGATGAATATAAAGAATATCTACCAAATGTTTGAAGACTTAAAACAGTCATTGTAACATCCCTCCAGACAAACATCACATTAGTATTTTTGCAAGGTTTAATGCAAGAGTATTTAACATAGCTTGTATCATGTGCATCCATTTACAGGCATAATAAACACACTCAGAAGAAAGAAAAAAAAGTCAAGCTTATACCCCTGTGCATCCTTAAGGTCTTCCTTTTTCTTTTTTTACCTTTCTGACTTTTATTGTATTTGTCTTGTTTGTGTGTGACTTCTTATTTATGTATTTTATTTATTTATTTTATTTTTCCCGGACATTGTTAAGCACTTTGGTCAACCATGGTTGATTTAAATGTGCTATATAAATTTTCACAACATGGTGTCATCTTTTTTGAGATATCAACCTCAAATTTGGAACACAACTTTAGATTTATGACTTTGTCTTTCTAGCACTTTTTGGGTTAATGTTTTAGAAATTGTGTTGAATACCCTGTAATTGTTCAAATTGCCAAGGATCAGCAGTCTTACCTAAAAGTGATCAGGCAGACCAAACTTGCTCAACCTCATTAACTGTTAAAAAGCATTAAAACACATACATTTCCTTTGCAAATTGCTTGTGTTGGCTGTAAATAATCTTTTCTCTCTTTGATGTGTTTACATGCTTGCAAAAGAAAACAGAATACTTTTTTTTAGGCATTGCTTTAAAAAGGCCTTAAAGAGATTGAACCACTATAATTTCTGCTTGCAGCTACAATTTAAATTGATGCACAAGGGTTAAAGCAGGTTTTTTAGTTCTGGTGTAGCTGCTGTGTGTGTGTGTGTGTGTGTGTGTGTGTGTGTGTGTGTGTGTGTGTGTGTGTGTGTATGTGTGTGTGCATGTGTGTGTGAGTGCGTGCGTGCGTGCGTGTGTGTGTCAAAGTTTGGTCAACCAGTGTTTTTCTGTTGATGGTGGATGACCAAGGGTTAATGCTAGTGGTTAAATAATCACTTTTTTTTTTTTATTAAATTTTAAATTAAGTTTTCAGAAAACGACATTGTATCTTCTTATTTTTTCTTCTTACATTAATGCATCTTGATGTAATGGGAAACAAAACAAAAAGTTCCCTCAGTGTAATGCCTACCTTGGTGGGGTATTTGTGGAAACACAGTCCATTCTATCAGTGCGGATATAAACAGGCTGGACATAATGGCTGATATGTCAAACCAGATCAGTGCATTAATACTTCTTTTAGTGCAAAAGACACTAAAAGAAGTGTCTTTTGCACTAAAAGACCATCATCAGAGTGATGATGTGTGCGAGTTACCATCATCATCCTCCTGTAAGAAAACACATTCACAAAAGGTCAAATGAATGAGGAGGTCTGATGTTTAAGTTACACAAAATAAATAAATACTCAAAAAAAGCAAAAAAGAAATGAACCTTTTTACGCAGTTTTATTTTTTTTTTTTTTAGATTATCCGAAAAAAAAAAAAGAAAAAAAACTATACAGCTCTCCAGTAGAAAGAGTTTAACCCTTAAATGCATGAATGTTTCGCCAATCATTCTTACATATTCAGGTCTTTAGCGACCCGGACCTATATATCTAGCATGGATGGATCTCTAACTGCTGCAATAGCCAACACCCCACCCCCCCACCCAAAAAAAGACCTCTTGATATTTTAAGAACAATCACAGAAGATTAAAATAAAGCATATTTCATGACCTTTGGAAACTCAAAAGGGTTCGATTTGAGCAGATGATTTTACCATCGCTGTCATCGTCAGAGCACACTTCCACGGTACATTCAGCATCTGCCTCATATATACGATCTCAGCCATATTCTCAAAACTATTGTTTTCAATGACTTGATATTCAATATTTTGATCACTGGCAGATTATTCACCACGACCAGCATCAAATGCCAGTGACATTTATATTTCATTGCATTTAGTAATTGCTCTGCAGTAAAGCCATTCAAACCACTTCAATTTTTGCTGATGATATTTGTTTGTTTTATGCCTGCGGTAATTATGAGTGAAATGTCATCATTGTGTATCGAAAAGTGCCACCTTGAGGAGTAATGATGTTTTGCACATATTGAGTCATCAGATATCTAAATATAGTTGGTATAGTTGGGCAGAAAAAAAATACTTACACATTTACATACCTCAGGTCTCTAGCGACCCTATACACTTTTCTTGTAATATTGTTTATAACTGATAGATTGAGGAATACTAAGAAGGTTGATGTCTAACATTAAAAAATGAAGGAGGGAGAGGGTAGAGAATGATGTCCCGGGTCGCTGAAGACCTAAGGTATGCACTTCAGGGTTAAACAATGTTTTTCGTGTTTGATCGATGAACATTAACCATTTTTGCATGCATTTGTGAAACAGTTCTTAAGTGAAAGTGGAAAGTTTCATTTAATTTTTTTTTTCTTTCTTTTTGAGTTTATAAGAGGCTTGGAATTGGAACAGTTGTTTGTGGAAAGGTTTTCATTCCCTAATAATTTAGCACAACATGTTAAACTGCATCAGATGGTCATTTTCTTTAGTGTAGTATAAACTTGCATTGTTTTATTTCAATATCACATCTAGAATTCTTGAAATGATGCACTGGTGTTTTCTAATAAGACAATTGCTCTGTGACAAAGGCTGCACATTGTGTTGTTAATATCATTGTTATTTAGTTTATTTGGGAGTTATTTGTGTTTTTAAATGTTTTGGCATTGCCTCACTGGTAAATATCTGGTTCTGTGTTGTTGAAAAATAAATACAAGATGACTATTTTACAGTGCACCCTTTTGTTTTTGTCAACAATAAAAACAAAACACAGTTGCACAGTAAATTATATATATATATATATTTATATATATATATATATATATATATATATATATATATATAGTGCACCCTTTTGTTTTTGTCAACAATAAAAACAAAACACAGTTGCACAGTAAATGTACTGCTGTCCGGCTCCTGCGGTGATAGTTAACCACACCAGCAGCTACAGCCGCAGCCACCAGCAGAACAGCAATAACTATTCCTGCAACAGCAGCTGGAGACAGATCTGAACCTGGAAAAGCTGAAAACATGAATGATAATAAATCCCATATTAAGCAATATCTTTGAATAATATTTACTGCTCCAGGTGTGTTCATGGGTGTGTGTGTTTGTGTGTGTGTGCGAGTGTGTGTGTGTGTGTGTGTGTGTGTGTGTGTGTGTGGTGGTTGGTGTGTGTGTGTGTGTGTGTGTGCGTTTGTGTGTGTGTGTGTGTGTGCGTGTGTGTGCACTACTGTGTGCGTGCACTTGGATGGATTAAATGCAAAGCACAAATTCTGAGTATGGGTTACAATACTTGGCCACACATCACTTCACTTTCACTTCCTACTTCAGTCATCAATTGTATAAAATTGATTAAACTGATAAATGGCACCTTCTGTTGTTTCTAGCATGCTTTCAGCATCACAGAACGCTCAGCTCAAAAGAAAGCAGCATGGCTCATAACGAAACTGGCTGGTATTATTAATTTTGCATGTTAATAACGTCATTCAAAGTGTCTTTGACTCAAAACAGTCTGGTCACTGTGGTTTTGGCAAGTAAGACATATTTCTGGATCAACATCTTTTGTTGATCCTGGATCAACATTTTTGTCCAAAAAACAGACCTAACCCTATCCCTACCCCTAAACCTACCCATAATTTATCCCTAAAATCAGAGGGAAATGATGATTGAATAACAAGGGTGTAGAATCACCCAACTCTGGTTGTAAGGCTAAAATTGAAATTTCCTGTAAACTTCTCCCTCAATTCTGATTGGTTGATTTGAATATTGTTCCAGGATCATGTTGCACTTGCTGAAATCACATTCAAAACCAAACAGCCCACAGTCCAAAAAACCCAATACATATCGGGCTGTAAAGATTTTTCTTTTTTAAAGTTATTTACTCACCAGTGACAGAAACACTGAATCTCTTCACTCTGGTGACGCTGAAGCTGCTGTTTCTGATGTTGATCAATAGTTTATAATCTCCAGAGTCTGTGGTTCTGGTGTTCATGATGGTCAGAGATCCAGTCTGATGATCCAGCTTCAGTCTGCCTCTGAATCTCTCTTTACACTGAACATCTGTACAGATCTTACTCTGATCTCCAGTGATTTCAGTCTCATTAAAATACCATGTCATCACATCATTTGTGTGTTTTATTACACCAGAGTCTAAAGTGACAGATTCTTCTTCTCTCCTTCATTTCATGTAGTTCAGCAGCAGGAACCTCTGAAACACAAACCAACAGCAGCTGGAGGATTTTATATTTTAAACTGCATTTAAACACTCATTAAATCACTCACCAGTGACAGAAACACTGAAGATCTTTTCACTGTCGTTGTTGCTTATGATTTTCAGTATATATTCACCAGAGTCTGTGGTTGTGATGTTCATGATGATCAGAGATCCAGTCTGATGATCCAGCTTCAGTCTGTCTCTGAATCTCTCAGTACCTTCATTACACTGAACATCTGTACAGATATCACTGAGATCTCCACTGATTTGAGCGATGCGAGTGTCACCGAAATACCATTTAATATCTTCTTGTTGGTTTGTTTCAACTCCAGTGTGTAGAGTGACTGAATCTCCCTCCATCAAAGGCACAGATACTTTATCAAACGCAACTGAAGAAGAAATAGAAGCAAAATATACATTAGTGCTGTAAACAGAGAGAAATATGTCTGGATTCATAATGTGATTCACACATTCACTCATTACACAAACACACACACTTCTCATGGAGGACCTTATTCAACACAATCCACTTCCCGATTCATAATTTTAACTCTTTCCCTCTACATATAGACCTATTTGAACAAGCAGTTAATAAAACGTTTTTATAGACTCATAATAAATATTACAAAGATGACTAGTACCCACAAAATAACATTAAATAATTACTTTACACCGCGTAAAGTGTCGTGTTTTCTACATTTATATAACATTATTTTAGTCCCTTAAATCTCCCACATAAATAAAGTGTATAGGCAACATTACGAATTTGGCAAAAGCTTTTACCCAAAGCAACTCAGATTACATCCAAGCTACATGGGATTCATTACGGCACGATAAGAAATGTAAACTTTTACTCAAGTTTAGCATACTTGTTTATTACCATTACGAACATGAAAAATTATCACAATTTTCACGTAAATTAAACTGTTCAACTGCCAGAGAACCGTTTTTTTGAGTTAAAATGTTTTTTCACTGACCATAGATTTTCTGTGAACAGTGTTAGGCTGTTTAAACCGAACCATTACCCAACAAGTAGGGCTTCAAAAACGCCCAAGTCGCTAATAGGCCTAGCTACTACAAGAGGAAAAGGGAGATTGTAACGAATAAGATCTCACCATGGTAGGGTAAAAACAAAGTCACTGCGAGTGCATTAAAATAAGCTTGCATAATCACTTGTCGCTCAGAAACACAAATACGAATTCCTATTAATGAAAGTGTTTTGTCTGCGTTAGGCTGCTCCCGTAAGCGAAAGCGGAATCTCCAAATGGAAGTTGCGTATCCAGTGACGTAGTGACGAAAAGTGCTTTTCGTCCTGTTCGATAGTAAATATCGTATATAGTGAATATCGGAAGTTATTATATATATATTATATATAATATATATATATATCTATATATACTATATAGATTATATAGATATATATATATGTTATATACAGCGCTTACATCCTAACCCGTCAGGAGTTAATTAATTGTTAAATGTTTGTTTATTACTTTAATAACGCAACAAAGCAAAGTGGATGTGTGTGTGTGTGTGTGGGTGTGTGTGTGTGTGTATGTGTGTGTGTGTGTGTGTATATATATATATATATATAGTATATATATATATATATATAATATATATATATATATATATATATATTTCAGATATTAATCTTTGAGATCAACATGTGCTATTGTAATACAAAAATCCACTGCATTCAGACCTGCACATATTACAACGGGTCTGAGTGAATGGGTTTAAGATAATATGTGCTACAACGCTGAATTCTTCAATACAACAAATCTACCAAGTCAGTTTATATAGCCCGTCATATAATACAGATTATTTTTAAAGGCAGATTTAAAGTAGTAACAGGGAGATGATGGATTTTGGGGGTTGTTCAGATGAAAGCGCTGTGGAAATAGTCTTCCCCTCATTGCAAAATTCAGATGCAGGGGTGCAGATCCATCATCGGGTCTGGATCCGGCTCACTGTAACCTTGGGATAAGGATGAGACAGACAGACTAATCTTAACTTATTAATATTACAAGTACATGGGATGTTCAAAATCTATAAATCCTGGATGGCCGGAGGGTGAGTAAAGTGTGGTATATATATATATATATATATATATATATATATATATAATATATAATATCTATATATATATATATATATTCTACATTTTTTATTTGACTGTAAAACTGATTGTGAGGTTCATAAAAAGCACATCAATAAGCGTTTGTTCACTTACAAGGTTAAAAAAAAAAACACATCTCTGAAGTACACCAACCGCAGCAGGTTTTCAGTTGACTCAGAGGATGTGCTGCAAGAGAACCAATATGGAGACGAAATACTAGTATTAACTTTTTGTTGTTGTTTCCCATACACAGAACAACAGAAAAGCAACTACATTTGAAAAATGGCCTTAGTATTAAATAATATAAATGAAAAATGTTTTCTACTACAAAGTTTTAATAAGTGCTAGAACAGCACTTATATGTAACTATAAATAATTTAACCTCTTAACTGTCACCCCCCTTTTTGAACATAGACGTGAAAGTACACTATTCAAACTTAAATTGTTATAATTCATAAACGCTGTTTGAATACAGGACCAAAGGTTGGTCTCTTTTTAAAAATAAGACAATCTGGCAATTATTGCAGAAGTGAAATCATTTCAAAAAATGAAAGCACTAAAAAAGTATAGAAAGTTTAAATTTACTTGTAAAGAAATGTACTGTACTATTTTTATTATATTTTATATAAAATAAAATATTTTGATAAAATAGGTGGCGAATCCAAAATTGCTATAAATTTAAAGCCATATGTCTAAAATAAGTTGTGTTTCCAAATTTGAAGTTGATATAATAAAAAATAAAGTTCCCTATGCAATTTTGTTTAGGCGTTATACCACAAACAGCCACCGGGTGCCATTCAAACTCCATTGAAATTTTTTTTATGCATTTTTCTGTCATAAATGTATCAAGTTTCTCTCTCAATATTATGGTCTATGACAAAATAACTACCAAATATGGAATCTTGAGACGCAGACCTTTCCAACGATATTTATTTTGTCAAGACTATGAAAAGTTTTGATTCTAAAAGACCGTAATATATTTGGAATAGACACTCCCACAAAGTGGAGGAGCTCGCTAAAAGGTTTTAAAGTACAATTTCCATGGTAACGCGCAGTGTCTGATTTCAAAAATGGTTTTCACAGGATGAATTTGGAGGTTTTAAGCTTTCAAATGATATATAATTTATGATGATTGCTAAAACGTGATAGGGTAAAAGGAAGCAAAAAAGATTTTTTGTGACAAAGGTCAGAACTCCTTTTATGATGTATATGTTTTGAGGTGCACTCTTGTCATATATTAATCTATTACGGTTTCCTACTCGTTGTTTTAACAACAAAGAGTGGGTCAAATATCTATTTAGGAGTCCTTAGACCTTTCCAACGATATATAGTTTTTTCATGATTAGGTTAGGATTTAATTGTAATATATTGAAGTAAACTTAGGCGTCCCGTATACGGGACGGTGACAGTTAAGAGTGCCTGAAAAGCGTCCACAAGGAGGGTTCACATACCAGCTATAACTAATATAAATAATAATAATAAAATAATATATATATATAGTTATATATATCAGTAACATTCTTTACAAAAGTTAAATTAGAAGTTTTTATGTAAATGACGTAGTAGCTTCATACACAGGGCTTTGGATATGTGTGACAATGACAACATGCATTGAGTTTCACAAAAATTCTAACAAATTATTGGTACATTAGGGATTTTTTCATTATTGATCGTATATCTCCAGAGATCAAAAATATTATAACGACATACGATAAATAGCGTAGGCCTATGTCTGGCATCATTGTAACAATGCATTTTCGGTAATCCGATCACAATGATTCAGCCGTTTACATTATTGTTGTGGTAGCTTGCGTTTTCAAACTGCGATTTTTTAACTGCTTATTATTTTTGTCACATTATCATCAACTTTCACTTTCGACTTTTTTTCAATGAAAGATAAAAAGGGTTATTGCTATTACTATTTATATTCAATGATTAGAATCGTCCAGGAATAATAATAATTTACTCACCGTAATAAGCCTGCATGAGTTATGTTCACCTCCGGTCACCGGTTTTTGTGAAAGGAAACACTGTCAGTCACTATAGTTATAACTTTCTGCACGACCCCGGAAGAAAGAGAGTCCAAGTCCGTTATCAGCTCGGGTTATTACTGCGGGAGACTCCGTGGTTGTCGTGGGTCGGAGAGATGATGCGAAAGTGGTGCCTTACGACCTGTTTTTATACAGTCTATGCTTAAGACGCTTATACTTTTTTTTTTTTTTAATCGCGCTGTGTTATTTATGTGGTGGTGTGTGTGTGGTGTGTTGTGTGTGTGTGTGTGTGTGTGTGTGTGTACTTGTTTATCGGCTACACTATGGGGACCAAATGTCCCCAAAAGAATAGTAATACACTGACATTTTTTGACATTGTGGGGACCGGCCTGCAGTCCTATGAGAAAAAAATAAATAAAAATAGTAAATTATGTTTATCTGAAAGTGTTACAATGCAAACTGGTTTAATGTAAGGGGTAGGTTTACGGTTAGGAACGTGTGTGTGTGTGAAACTATTGAATGAGCAGGTTCCTCTCGCTGTACTGTATTTTGTATTTTTCTTGGCAGAAATCAAAGAAGGTGCCTGTGGTATGCAAAGAGTCACCAAAACACAATGACTAAAAACAAATAGCCTAGAGAAGCTCATATGGGGCCCTGACTCACACCTTTTAGTTCAATAACTATCTCTGACATTTTGTTTATTTTCTGCTGTTGGTGCCACAGGGATCCCGCCTTGTATCAGGCTCGCATCCTAACGCCTGCAGCGTTTGCAATGCGTGGTTGGCACAGCGGGACTACTGTGAAAGGTAATAAGGTTACAGATGATCAATCGTTACCCTATTCGGCAATGGGTAATAAATAGGGTATAGTGTAATTATTTCATAACCTTTTTTAAAAAAAAAAAAAAAAAAAAAAAAACAATGTAACTGATTACAGGTTATTACTTTTTATGAATGACGGGGCTTGAACTGTTTTCAGGACTCGTGAGACATTTGAAAGCAGGCAGGGTTAACCTTAGTGCCCGTAACACAGAGTACAATATGTCAGGACTGGAGACACAACAGTAACGAATACTTAGATGTTGCTTGTGTTTCGGGGTAGTCACTGCAGGTTTCAAGATAATATCTACACCACCAACTCAAAACGCATATTACTATGCAGTTGGATCTACACATCAAGATACTCTTTAGAAATTGGTCCAGTTTTTTGTCTCACAAGGGTTGCCAGATTTTGGTGTGTTATGAGTCCCGTAACTATACTGGGACAGCGGTTGAAGGGATACGTGGTTGCGGGATATACTTGTCATCGCCCATGGAGTGGTCGAGACGGACCACGGAGCAGAACGCCCAGGGCAGTTAACTAAGTCCCATAACAGTATCGCACCGGTACACTCAATGCTACATTCAGAATGTTAATGGATACGCCGTGGTAGCCCCGCTGTAGGAGAAAGGTTATTATGGATCATGACCGTTCTCCCACTAAACTGGGTCAAATATCGAGCACTCGGAACAAGGAGAGGACCGTCACGGCAACAGGCACCTACCGACTAGACGCAAACGAGTGAGACGAACCAATAATGGACAATGTAACAATGAAGATAGAATGAAATCAGAACAAACACACAAAACAAGGTACGTATCCAATGTAAATCTGATCAGGTTACATCATCAGATATAAGGCTGTACGGAGGGTAAGGCAATATGAGGAATGTGCATCCTTAAGCATAATAAACGCTCGAAAAGAGGAACCAACAGACGTAAAAGTGAGGGGGAGATATAACAGTAATGGTGTACATACAAACCCGACTTCCTGGACTAACGAGCATACTTATGCGGGCAACATCACAACCCACACTCAGGTCGCGGAGTGAAAGATGACGGTTTCTAGGTATCATATTCTGCGGAGGCTATAACTGCAAAGCCGCTTGGGTGAATTTACATAAATCGTAGCGCTCGAGCAGGACCAGGCGTCGCGTCTTCGGCGCGCATCGGTCATTATCGGGATATAGACTATTAAACGCGACAAATCAGCTTAATCCGGAGTTAAAACACTATAGCCATCTGTATAATAACCACGTTTCGGTTTTTGTCACATTAACGCACAAACTTTCGACTGGAATCAGGAGAGAAAAAAAACGAACCATCTCTTTCTGGACCACGAGCAAAAACCAAAGCTAAAGGTCTGTTTTAGCGGGGACAGTCTTTCTGACAATGCGGTGATTAAACTGTCTGTCACTTCGCGGGAGTCGTGTCTCCGAAGATTTACTAACGGTTGCCTGAAGTGCAACTTCTAACTTGGATGCCTAAGCGTGCCCAGCAGAGGGAGAGCAATTTTGTAGGCGTTGTACTCTTCTACTACAGCGGCTGAGGAAACATACAGGGGGCTCTCTGACGAGTTCTATAAAAATAAAGACAAATCCAATATCCTACGATGAAAGATTATGGTAATTTTTATTAGATATATACACCAATGAACATTACATTAGACCACATAATAACCTGGCAGGACCTCCTTTAGCCTGCAAAACGGTAGCCATGCATCTAGGAATTTATTTGACTTGATTGACGAGGAGGCGGCTCCTATGTATCTGGTACCATAATGTCAACAACTGGTCCTCCAGTTCCCATACATTGCAGGATGGTGGTGATGTAGCATAAATCCCCCTTTTCCAAGTTGAACAACAAAAGTTCTATTGGGTTTCATGTCAGGTGAATTTGGATGCCCAAAGCATTGACAGAAATTCACCATCATGTTCCTCAAACCACTATTTGATGATTCCAGCAGTGTGGCATGGCGCATTATCCAGTTGGTAAAGCCCAAAGTATTCTTCACTTTTTGCATGTACACGAGGAACAGCGTACAGTGCGGGTGATGCAAATTTTTGTCATGTGTACTGTAACATGCAACATCTGATTTTTGGAACCATATATACTTACTATACTACACTATACTATACTATACTATACTAACAAAAATCAGATTGTGTAACCGCACATGCTTTGTACATGCAGGTCGCACATGTGCACTTAATTTTTGCAGTAATCAGTTGTTCCACAAGGTGGCAACACTGTCCTGGGTCATTGATTCACAGTAGAAACCTAAAGAGATGGAACATCAAATCATATATCAGCAAACTGCAATCGCCCGCAACAACAACAGATAGCCGCATTGACAAGCATTAGTGAGCGAGAAAGAATGGGATGGTTCGACCGCCTGCAAAAAATCAAATGGAGTGTACTTTGAAAGGCTACAAGGTTGACTGTATGCATACGCTAGCATACGTGTACAACAACAAAGTATAATTTGCCATTAATGGCCATCAGGGAACAGTTTGTCATGAATGGGTGCACTTGGTCCACAACGATTATCATATACCTTACAGCTGTATTAGGATATTGGGGCCTAAAATGTCCTAAGAAAACATTACCCAAAGCAAAAACACCGCTACCGCTGCTGGCCTGTGTCCACCCAACAGTGTCTCCAGATGCCGTAGCCTCTGTCGGTAATCAGCGTAGAAATCTTGATTCTTCAGACCAGGCCATTTTCTTCCAATCTCGATGATCTTGGGCCCATTTCATGCATTGCTGGCGATGGCATGCAGTTAGTAAGAATTGGACCATAAAGTTTCTTTTTTTTTTTTTTTTTCATTTAGATTAATGCTGTAAATATTAGCAGCACAGGAAGAAACTCGTCACCTTCAATTTTACACTGACGTGTTTTTTTCCACCCAATGGATCAAATTTAGAAAAACTAACCACAGCTGGTTTGAGTGTGACTCAAAATATAAACATCAGTAAAGCCAGTACTGTGAGAACGTAACATGGTTTTAAATTTATTTTCTGGGTTTTTCCATTCATTTTGAATAAATAAACATCATTTTAAAATCACTGTGTTCTACAATTCACACAGTAATGTTCTACTTTTAGACCTTTCACACAGTCGGGTAACTTCACTCTCAAAAGAAAAGCTGTCACTGAGGCAGTAATATGAACCCTTAACCTTTTTATAAAAATTGATGATTTTTTTATCCATTAAAACCAGTAAAAATCTTAATAAGGGTTAGATGAACTATAACATTATATCATATGCAAATGCAGGATGTGAACTAGGAGGGTCGAACGCAGTCAGAGGAGGATTCACACTTTAACACTTTAACCAGTTCTGCAGTTAGATCACACACTGAACCACTGAAGAAAATGTTTCACATGTTTGTCTTGTTCTGTTTGTGCTGCTGGAGTCTGACTGGTAAGTTACAAAAAAATATATAATTTTTTTTTTTTTGGTAATTAGGTGTAAATTAGAATATTGAATATTTTCATCTGCTGCTATGTACTGAAAAAAAAAACAACAACAACAACAAAAAAAAAAAAACAATGAATATTGATTATAATATACAAGATCTTGTAACTTTAAATTCATGTTTCTTTTGGAGTCAGGAACTTTACATAAATTTTTCCAGGTCTGGAAAAGTCATGAAGAATAATGAAAATCCCTACAGCGAACTGAAATGTTCAGAAGTGTGAGCTGCTTTCAGATATTTGAACTATATATCAGGCTACAGTTGTCCTTTCAAAAAACATTTATATATATTATATATATATATATATATATATATATATATAGATATATATATATATATATACTACCACAGCTATCATAAACGTCTACAACATGGAAACTCACTGGTCAAAATGTGCAGGATCCTTATAGTGCATAGAAGACTACACATTGATCTAAATCTTTCATAATATATATATATATATAGATATATATATATATATATATATATATATATATATATATATATGTATTTATTGTCAATAAATTCTGAAACTTTAATCACTGATTGTCCTCTACACTTTTAAAAACAAATTAAAGATTAAAGATGTGTTGCACTAATAAGGTATTTGATATGAATATACAGTTATAGTTAAAGTGACATTTTTTAAATAGATCATTATTGTGGTGAACTGTATCATGAACTGTAGCATTAGGCTACTATGAAGGGGGCTCGGGTTGCTGTAGTTCGTTATATATATATTATATATATATATATATATATATATATATATAGATATTTTTATTTTTTGTTTTTTTTTTTCTTCTGTTTCATAAATTATGCTGCCATATACTCTATTAATTGATATTTTAAACATATTTCCAGAAATTTGCAATTGGTGTATCAGTGTTTTCTCTGTCTGTTTGATTCTAACACTCTCTGTATTGATAACAGTAGCGGGTTTCTGCTGCTGCTCTCAACTTCACTCAACCTCGTGTAAATGAAGCTGATTTCAGGATTTGTAAACCATCAGAGGATTTAATCCATGTCAAATCTGTTCTTCATGTGTGTTTGGTGAATCAGTGTCAGTGACGGAGGGAGATTCTGTCACTTTAAAAACTGATGTTACTGAAATACATGAAGGCGACATCATAATGTGGAAATATGGAGCGGGAATGTCTAATATTGCTACAATGAGCAAAAAGAAGCAAAACATCTCATGTGACTTTCCTGACAGGAGATTCAGAGACAGACTGAAGCTGGACAATCAGACCGGATCTCTGACCATCACAATCACATCTGAACATGCTGGACTCTATGAACTAGATATAAGTGGAGCAAAAGAGACATTAAAAACATTCAATGTTTCTGTCTATGGTGAGAAGAGATCAACTGTCGAAATGTTCACATATTCTATTAACATAGTCAAATATTTATTTATTTTATATTTTGAGATGACAGAAACATTCAGTGACCGTTAACACACTAAACACTCACTCAACACAAAATTAACTGATTCACTACATTTCACAATGTTGAAAATGAGACAGCTGTGTTCATATTCCTCTTATTCTCTCATGTTTTCAGCTCGTCTTCCTGTTCCTGTCATCAGCAGTAACTCTTCAAAATGTTCTTCATCATCATCATCATCTTCATCACAGCAGAATTGTTCATTGGTGTGTTCAGTGGTGAATGTGAGTCATGTGACTCTCTCCTGGTACAAAGGAAACAGTTTATTGTCCAGCATCAGTGTGTCTGATCTCAGCATCAGTCTCTCTCTACCTCTGGAGGTGGAATATCAGGATAAAAACAGCTATAGCTGTGTGCTCAACAATCACATCAGCAACCAGACCACACATCTGGACATCATTCAACTCTGTCACACATGTTCAGGTACAGCAGCAGTGATATGTGTGTTTACAGTAGTGATCAGACTGATGCATTCACTTACATTGATCACGGTCTCTCTTTTATTCTACTTCAGTTCCTTCAGTTTCTCTGATAGTAGTGTTGATCTCTGTTTCTGCTGCTGGATCTTGTGTTGATTGTAGCTGCAGTCGGGATCTTCTGCATCTGCAAGAAACACAGAAAAACTGGCAAGTATTATTTACTCTTTATAAACAAGTAAAATAAGAAATAATTCTTTAATAATATGTTCTCAATATATTTTAGCCAACGGATAGCCATATTTTGTAATTTAATTGGAAGTATTCTCATACTTTTCATTGTTATAATAAATGTCTATTTGTGTATAATGACACTGAGCATAATTCTTTACTCATCTCATAAAAAAAAATACTCATCAAAAAAAAAAAAAAGCTTTATGAATCTTACATGCGTAAAGATGTGGCTGGTGCTCTGAAATTCATATGAATGATAACTTTTGTTGTGCTTGTTGAACTTAAGTGCTGATTAAATAAAAAGATTGTAAAAAACGTTGCTTTGTCAAACATCACATTTGTGTTTGATATACGTATAAATGAATGTGTGATTTGTGTGTCTCTCTAAATGTAATGATTAACACTCTTTTAGGATCTATTTGTGTGTGGAAAAAAGTTATAGTCCTGATGGATAATTTAAATTGTTAATGCCATTTTTATTTTTCATCTTTAAGTGTTACTTTGGTGTTAAATTTGAAAGCAGAAATATAACACAGATGCTGTGAAGAACCAGATCTAATAAGAGGTTTGTGTTTTTAATGCATCTGTCTTTGTTAAAACAGTTGAGACTTGTGAAGTAGTGATCATTTATGCCGAGACGACATTCTATAAAAGAAACGCACAGAAAACGGTAAGACAATTTATCGTTAATTTCTTGAGTATCTGTATAATTGGTAACACTTTACAATAAGGTGTCATATATTAACATTAATGTATTGATTAACATGAACAAACTGTGGACAGTTCATTTGTTAAAGTATTTATTAAAAGTACAGTTGTTCACTGTTAGTTCACAGTACATTAACTAATGTTAAAAAACACAACTTTATGTTTTAATAATGCATTAGGAAATGTTTAATTTGATATTAAATAAGATTAAAAATGCTGTAAAAGTACTGTTCATTCTCAGTTCATGTTAACTAAAGTTGTTAAGCAATGTTAACTAATGAAACCTTACTGTAAACTATTTCCTTATAATTTCAGAAGAGAGTCTGATGTAGATCAGTGTGTACTTTTGATTTTGTCTGGCTAATATTTTAGTCCATTTCCACTAATAAAAAAAATAAATTAGTAAAAATAATCATGTTCTGGTAAATCACAGAAATTAAGACATACTAAATTGAAAGTATGCGATGAAAAATTCTAATTATTAGAAATCAATATACAACGTGTAAGTAATGAGATATAACAAGGGTCAAATTCTAATTGAAAATGTTGAAATTATTACATACTAATTTTAATCATTATATCATTATATGACTCAAGCATGTTATAATTTGTAATTTTTAATCACATAATTTTGACTTTGTTTGTCACTTTTCTTTTTTTGTTATGATTTACCAGAGCATTATTATTATATTTTTTTTTTCCCTTATAGTCACCATAACTACTTTCTGTTGGTCAGTGTATTGTCCCAGAAATAATTGTGGTAGTATTGTCATTTTAAGACCATTTTATGCAACTAAATATTAATGATAATATAACAGCATAATAATGCAAGTAGTGCGTGCATAATATTGCATGCACAAGATTCTGCAAAAGACAGTCAAACACATCCATCTAATGCATGTTTGCATAGAAAAACAATAACAACAAAAATTAATATACAGCACAAGAAGAATTCAAAAATGCATTCTCTCCTTTGTGAAACTCCCTTTACACTAGCTGTGAGAGAGCAACCATTTTGCATTGTTACATTCACATATGTACCAGAACTGTGAATTGTGGCTTTGAGTCGATTCAGATTTCCATCCTGGAATAATAAATGTAATTGTTTTTTTTTTGTTTGTTTTGTTTTTTTGTAGTACCAAGTCTTTTATAAACACATGGTGCAGTTTTGTGATATATTATTATGCTATGAAAGCTCATTACTGCCTTAGGCCTGTCACAGTAATCAATATATTGAGTTATGGCACAATATATGTAAAATGTGGACAGGTGAAAAGAAGGCATCATTTGAGGCCCTGTAGTGTTTTCCTTACAAAGCCAGACTCCTATTGTTGCTATTGCTATCATTATTATCAGTAGTAGTATTATTATATATTGTGTTATACATTTATTTACAGAAAGTCGAAGAGGATCATGTGGAATATGCACCAATCAAAATCAGAAGATGATCAAACTTTAATGTTGTTCTAAGTACTAGACTATTGTCTGATCATTGGGAACCTCCTGCAACGACCTCAGACACTGTGATCTATGGATGAGCATTTCACTGCAGCGTTTTCATGTTTGCAAAAACATAGATGCAAACTATCCATCAAAAGGTGATAAAGTAAACTCTGCTGTGGTACTGACTTATTTATATCTGTACAGAAATTGGTTTGATCTGTGCATGGAGAATGTGTCTACTGCTGGATGCTTGCATTTGATGTCAGTTTGTTAGTGTGTGTCTAAGGTGTCAATAATACATCTGTGTGAGCGTGGTGCCGTGCGAGTGTGTCTGAGGTGTCTAATAGTGTCTGTTTGAGTGTGTATCTGTGTGTCTGAGGTGTCCAACAATACGTCTGTGTGAGCGTGTGACGGTGAGAGTGTGTGTGTCTGAGGTGTCAATTAGTGTGACGGGTGTGAGTGTGTCTGAGGTGTCAGTCTGGGTGTCAGCATGTCGTTGCAAGGATTTTTTCATTTATGCTCACATGAATCCTTTGCCTACTTTACTACAAAATACTAAAATCAGTAAAGGGGTCACGACATGGATTTATTTTTATCATTTTCAAATTTTCCTTGAGTTTTTTTCAACCCTCATTCTGGACCTTTCTCAGAAAAAGCCTGTTTTTAAGGGGCGGTCCTTTAAGGCTTCTCAGTAATCGGCCGCTGTTATTATTGGCTAACATCAAACAGTATCAACGCCCCCCGCGCTATGAATGTTTTGAGGGCTAAAGCGAATGTTCTTTGACTCAGTTTGACGACGAGCTGAATCAAAGCGATGTTCTTTTACTCAGTCTTCCTGATTGTCGACAGACTCGAGCGCGTGGACTGTGTCAGAAAGTGAATGTGCATCTCTATACTGTATCCAGTGTAGACAAGATGGCAGCAGTGACTGCAATTTCTGTTTGCTTTTGATGCGATGTGACACTCACATTCAGTGTGTAGTGTCACTAGCGTCAAGTAGTCAAGTCTGCTTTATTGTCAATTCTTGAATGTACAGCATACAGAGAATCGTGCGGAATGCGGGGGCCTAGGTTGAGGTCTTGCTCTTGGGGCGGTGTTTATTCAAATCTTTGTGCCCGGATGACATCACCTTTTCCCACTGTATCCAAAACTACGTGACATACAGCCAAGTATGGTGACCCATACTCAGAATTGGTGCTCTGTATTTAACCCATCCAAAGTGCACACACACAGCAGTGAACACACACACCATGAACACACACCCGGAGCAGTGGCCAGCTATTTATGCTGCGGTGCCCGGGGAGCAGTTGGGGGTTCTGTTACTAGCTCAGGGGCACCTAAGTCGTGGTATTGCCGGCCTGAGACTCGAACCCACAACCTTAGGGTTAGGAGTCAAACTCTCTAACCACTAGGCCACGACTTCCCAGCTTGATTTGAGCTTGATTAAATAAATGCTTTGTTAATAATGAGGAGGATGTTTAAGCTATGAAACTTGCAGGATGTTTAAATGGTACAGAGACCTCTTATAAGACAAAAGATCAAGGCAATTTTGATTTCTCATGTCATGACTCCTTTAATGCTGATTTTTGACAAAAAGGTCCCAATCAAACAGTGATATTCAGTGTGAAAAAAAAAAATCATTAATACTTTGTGTGCATGCTGATATATACATTGTGTGCATAGGCAGTATGACTCTCAAAATACAGCTGATGTCCGTACCTTTTCAAAAAGTACTACATTGTACTTATTTACCCTTCAGAATTTAAAAAAGGTGATGCACCAGTGAGACCTTACCTTTTTCTCTGAGTGTAGTTTCTGTAGTTTCAAATCATGCTAAGCAGAATACATCATCTAGAGTGTTTTTTTTTTTTTTTAATAAAGGTATATCCTGCTTTTTCTGCCAGTGTCTGGGTCATTTAATGAATAAATTCAATGTATAATTTACAATTTATGATTTGTTCTTGATGGTGGTAAATCATTTCATTTGTTTGCAACAGCTTTGTTGAGAAACTAACAAAGCAGTATATATATATATATATATATATATATATATATATATATATATATATATATATATATATATATATATTGTTTTTTTTTTTTTTTCCCAATAGCATAACAGGACTTCTGTCCATAGGTAAAACAATGGTTGAAATTTCAAGTGATTAAGATAATAACCAGATCTTACCTTAAGTTTCCTATGATAATTGTAAAGATCAGACAAATGTTGACTGCTCAAGATATCTGCTCCAGGTCCAGCTGTGTAACACCACCTGAGGATCAGGGAACACAACATGAGTGATGGAGTTATCCAACGATACTCGTCTTTTTAATTTTAGTAGCAAAAATCAATATCAAATACGTGGTTAGTGCAGTGTCCTGGTAATGTTAGTACAGCTAGTGTGCTCTGAGTGGGTGGATGTTTACTGGTCAAAAGAGCCCACATGACTGATATGATAAAGTCTCTGTTATATTCTGGTCTGTAGATATGTCTCAGTTCCCTCTTTTGTTCATTGTTTCCTGAGAGTGACTTTTCACCCGATTCATCGTGCAGCAGTGTAAGGTCACTTTAAATAGCAGCACACCTCTCAGCAACACACAGTAACACAGGACTGAAGCTTTTCATTAAAGTTAATAAATGATAAACACATCTGCGTTCATTTCGAAGAGAAATGACACAAAAACGCTACCTAGCAGATGCCGCCGAGTTTATGAAATCACACAAAACATTATTTCAGTCAAATAAAGAGCATCAAATGTGTCGAGGATTTCACGCTACATGATAATAAAACATTAATACACGTGTGCAGTGACACTAAATGACCCTCTCTATTGTTTATAACAGATCCGCAACAGCATCCGTTCCGATTCATCTGTATTTTTATTTGTGTGTGTGTGTGTGTGTGTGTGTGTGTTGGTCTGCAAAGCTGTCATGTTGTTGCGTTTTACATAAATAGCATCCCGCATCAAGTGTATGTGTCTGCATTGTAAACCTAAAAACCGTTAGAGAAAGCAGATAAACACAACACACACCCTCAGAAACGAAACTAATAAAGCGTTTGACCAGTGGGTCTGAAAAGTCGCTAAATCTAGCGACAAAGTCGCTAAGTTGGCAACACTGCACTAGAAGAAGATGGTTTGGATTTCTTATTATAATGTTTACTGGGCTGGTATGTATTGAGGTCCTAAACATATTGTTTTAAATATACTTCAATTAGCTTCACTAAGGTATTGAAACAATCAATGTTATTATTATTAGCATCATATTTGCAAAAACAGCATCCACATTGTGCACTTTTTATAAATTGCCTGATATATTAAAACACAAATATGCATATGTATTAGAGCGCCATCCAGTGTTTCAATTTCAAAGAATTCAGTTATTGATTGAATCAGGTGATATAATCATGTTTTTTATTTCGGCTTCTATAGATATAAGTTGGATTAGTTTTTTGGGGTCTGAATACTTTCCATACTCACTGTATTGGGTCTAATTTATTTAAGTGTTAAATGTTTAGTTTGGTATGAGTATTTTAAAACTTTATAGATTTATAATATCTGTACAGTCACTTGTTATAGTTTGCTATGGTTTTGAAGGGTTACAATGGCATTAACAGAATATTCCAATTTTGATACAAACTATGTTTTTTTCTTTTTTTTTTTTAAAAAAAAGTGGTGATTAACAAAGGCCTTACCTTACTAAAGTTTGGAGAAAGCCCTTGAGGGACAAACTAAGCCTTGTCCCAAATGGGACTTCATGAGCACTTGCTCTTGTGGACTTACAATGACCGCCATGACACATGTCCACGAGACCATACGGACCATATTTTTAAAACATCGTTATCTCCACCAGTAATGACACTCGTGCGGAGGTTGTTTTTGAAAATTCAAGTTCAGCAATTGAATGAAATTTAACAAAGGAAGGGCACATAAAAGTGGACTGTAATGCAGCCTCAGAGGAAAATCATGAGAGCTTAGGGTTCCGTTTGGAACAAAGAACTTCTTCACACATAAGATGCTCATTTGTCTCCACCTACTGGTGTAACTTTGTAACCAGCAGAAATTGTCACTGAATGAATCAGTGAGCAAATATTGTGTTATTCATTACATCATTTACTGCACTTGAGTAACATTATATTAGATCATATTAGACATATATTAGATATTAGATTATATTAGACATTGTATTAGACATCTCTACCAAATTATAAGATTACACGTTTTAAATGATTACTAAACAATATTGATAATATTTTGGTTTTATTGAAAACTAAGGAAATAACTGCTAAAAAAAGATAATTTAATAATTGATTTTACATGAAAAATTCTTATTAAATCAATGAATGCAACCATGGTGAACAGAAGTTTCTTACTTGAAAGTTTTTCCATTTGTATTTTAATGGATTAGTTTAATTTGCCTGTATGAATGTTCTAGGAGAGAAGTCAGACAGGAGGTTGATGACTAAATCAATTAATGCAACCACCCTGTGCTTTCAGTGTCTCCGGCTCCTCCTCCATGGCTCCTCCCCCCGTCGGCTCCACCTCGGGCCGTCATTATGGCTGTGGCCTGGGTTCTGCTGGGCTCCTCCTGCTCCAGGTACCTCCTGGCTCCTTCCTCCGTGGTCTCTGTTTGCTGGCCCCCTCCCGGGGGTCCGTCCTCCACTGGAACCTCCTCCCAAGCTCCCACCCACGCCTCCCTCTGTTGTTTCTACGGTGCGAGGTCGCACCTTCCGGGAGGGTTGTAATGTCACACCCCTGGACTCATTATGTTGTGTTTTCCCCTCATGTGTTCCATTCCCCATGTTCTCTGTGACCCAGTTTCTGTCTCCCATGGATTGTTGATTAGTTCCCAGGTGTGTCTCCTTAGCTCCCTTGTTAGCCTGTCTTTATAAGCAATGTCCTTTCAGTCTGTGTTTGTCAGGTCTACATGTCAGTATGTGTGTCTTCCTCCTGTTTTCCATGTTGGATTTACCGATGTGTTGGATTAATAAAGGCTCTCTCGATTATCCTCGACTCCGTGTTCCTTCCAGCAAAGTAGTGTGACAACTAGACAATGCCAACATGTTTAGTTGGTTATATCTTCTTTTATCAGATTTTACTATGTTGCTGCTTTATTAAATAACAGAAGTTTAAAAATGTGTGGCTTGCCATCAGTTTGAGCCAGCTGTACTCTTCATTTATCTGTAACTTTCATGTATTCACAGACTGCAAAATTGATGCAATTTCCAATTTTTTGAGGTGTAATGGAAAAGTACTGAAACTAGTAGTGTAACTAATTACTGTTGACAGGGGCGTTGTAGGGTTGGGGGGGGGGGGGTGGGGGGGGGTAAGGTTAGGAGGATTCCAAGCCTCGGCCTGATGATGGAGAGGGCCGAGTGAATATGCTGTTCAGGGGGTCCAGAAACCATAGCGGTGCTCCAGACTGTTGGCTGGGAGTAGTAAGTAATAATATTACTTTTGAAATGAGTAACTAGTAATGAGTAATATATTACATTTTTTGAGTAACAGGCCCAATACTGATCATATGCTAATACAGGATGTGAACTAGGAGGGTCGAACGCAGTCAGGGGAGGATTCACACAACACTTTAACAGTTCTGCAGTTAGATCACACACTGAACCACTGAAGAAAATGTTTCACAAGTTTGTCTTGTTCTGTTTGTGCTGCTGGAGTCTGACTGGTAAGTTTATAAAATCATTGTGAAGGTTTTTTTTTTTTCTTTCTTTCTTATATTTTGGAGTAAGCTATTATCATCTCGTTATGTACCAAAATTATTGTGAATTTTGTATGAATATAATACAAGATCTACTTATTCTGAATTCAGGTCACTGTTGGGATTAGAGTTGGGAAGTTTTCATTGACATTTCCAGATCTGGAAAAGTTCATAAAAATAAATAAATAAATAAATAAAGGAAATCCCTGCAGTGTAAATGATCAGAAAGTCTGAACTTTTTAAAATATCTGTCTTTTTTTATTTTCTTTGCAGAACATTTTTAATAAAATATACATATTTAAAAATACTACTGCAGTTATCATGAACATCTACAAATGTCATAAAAATGTACTACTCAAAAAGTGCAAGTGATCTAATGATCTAAATCTCCCATTTATATATATCCAGAACAATTAACCAGTACCTTCAGTCTGCAATAATTATCATACAATAATGTCAAAAATTATTTAAACTTTAAACATGATTGTCCTCTACACTTTGAAGAGTTACGATGTTACATTACAGATTGTGGTTTTTCAGGAGCTTTAGGTAAATATATACACACATGTACATTTATAACATGAGAACAGAAAGAACATTTAAATAAGTAAGACTAAGAGAGAGATAAAAACATAATACTAATATGATATACATCTGGTTCTGAAAAATTATGTACAGATTTGTGCATTATGCATATACATGCGTTTAATCTGTTAAATAGCGCTGCTGCAACAGTCTCTATTATGGTAACAGCTGGTAGTTTACAACAGCTGTTTTGAAAGACCGCTGATATTTTACATTTCGTTTTTTTGTTTCTGTTGTTGTCAACTTCACATGTGAATGAAGCTGATTTCAGGCTTTGTAAACTTTAATCTGTGTAAAATCTTTTTATATTCTCCAGGTGTGTTTGGTGATTTAGTGTCAGTGATGGAGGGAGATTCTGTCACTCTTAACACTGATGTTGAAGTATGTGATGGTAATGACATACTGTGGAAATATGTAGCTGGAAAGTCTCCTGTAGGTAAAATGAAGAAAAGAAAGCAAATTGTCTCCACATTTAATGATACTGACGGGAGATTCAGAGACAGACTGAAGCTGGACAATCAAACTGGATCTCTGACCATCACAAACATCACAACTGAACACGCTGGAGTTTATCAACTAGAGATAAGTGGAGCGAAACTGACATCGAAAACATTCAGTGTTTCTGTCTATGGTGAGCAAAGATCATTTGTTGAAATGCTCATATATTCTATTTACATAGTCAAATATTTATTTATTTTCTATTTTGAGATGACAGACACATTCAGTGACTGTTAACACACTAAACACTCATTTAACACAAAATGTATTACACAGATTTACTACAAAAAACGCTGAAAATAAGCTGATTGTTGTGTTCATATTCCTCTTATTCTCTCATGTTTCTCAGTTTGTCTGCCTGTTCCTGTCATCAGCAGTAACTCTTCACAATGTTCTTCATCATCATCATCTTCATCACAGCAGAATTGTTCATTGGTGTGTTCAGTGGTGAATGTGAGTCATGTGACTCTCTCCTGGTACAAAGGAAACAGTTTATTGTCCAGCATCAGTGTGTCTGATCTCAGCATCAGTCTCTCTCTACCTCTGGAGGTGGAATATCAGGATAAAAACACCTACAGCTGTGTGATCAACAATTCATTCACTAACCAGACCACACATCTGGACATCACAGGACTTTGTCAGACATGTTCAGGTATGACGGTGCTGTTATGTGTTTATTCACTGAGCTGAAGTCTGTCTTCTGTTGTAGATCAGACTGATTCAGTCACTTACATTAATGTCTCTCTTTTACTCTACTTCATATCCTCCAGATTCAGTGTCTCTGATAGTGCTGGTTTATGCTGCTACTGGATCTCTGTTGATTGTAGCATCAGTCATGATCTTCTGCACCTGCAGGAAACACAGAAAAACGGATAAAGAAGGCAAGTATTATCTTCTACTTTCAAAAAAAATTAGAAATAATTCTTCAAAAATATGTTCTAAGTAAATTTTTTATTTATATGTTTTATATATTTTTTAATTCTTTTAGAATTTTTTTATTATTTTTGCCACCTGATAGACCTTTTTTATATTTTGATTAATAATTTTGTACTTAATATATTAAAAGTGATTATTAAGTACTTCTTAAGATAAACTTCAGATCATCTAAGTGTACTCAACTGTGCTATTTTTGGACACCGTGGATATGAACTTAAATGCACTTTTAACATACTATCTCTGTATTTATAAAATGTATTTAGTCGCTAGTACAAGTGGTGAGTAAATACATTTTTAAAAATCATTAATGTGTGATTTATGTGTCTCTCTAAATGTAATAATAAAAAATTATTTTAGTAACTATTAGTGTGTGGAAAAAGTTAGGCCTAATGGCTATAATTAAATCTGTTATTGCCATTTTAGAACCTTCTAAAATCTGTTACTTTGGTGTTAAATTTGAAAACCCTAATAATAACACATAGGCTGTGAAGAACAGAGTTTAGTGGTTTTAATGCATCTGTTTTTGTTAAAACAGTTGAGACTTGTGAAGTAGAGATCACTTATGCCGAGACGACATTCTACAAAAGAAGCGCACAGAAAACGGTAAGACAATTTATCGTTAATATGTTGAGTATAATTGGTAACACTTTACAGTAGGGGGTTATTTGTGAACATTAGTTAATTTTTTAACCAACATGAACAAACAATGAACAATACATTTACAACATTATTTATTAATCTTTGTTAATGTAGGTAATATAAAAAGTTTAGTTGTTCGGTGTTAGTTCATGTTAGTTCACAGTGCATTACCTAATGTTAACAAACACAACTTTTGATTCTAATAATGCATTAGTAAATGTTGAAATAATAATAACTAAGTTTAATAAATGCTATAACAGTATTGTTCATGTTAACTAAAGTAGTTTACTCATGTTAACTAATGTTAACATTTCCACTACATAAAAAAAACATTCTCTGTTAAATCATAATTATGACAAAATTAGAAATTATGACATACTAAAAACGAAATTATGATATTAAAAATTTAAAATTATAACTTAAAAAGTTCAAATTATCACTTAAATGTCAAAAGTTATTTCATACTAATTTTGACTTGTGTGTTTCATAATCTCTTTATATATTGTGTGACAAGTCGATATATTGATTATTGTGACAGGCCTAATGCCAGAAATGGGCTTTCATAGTATAATGATCTATCACAACTGCACCATGTGTTTATAAAAGAATTGTCATTATTGTTATTAATATTACTATTATTATATCTTGTGTTATGCATTTTTTACAGAAAGCTGAAGAGGAGAGTCATGTGGTATATTCACCAATCACAATCAGATGATGATCAAACTTCAATGTTGTTCTAAGTTCAAATACACATATTGTCTGAACATTTTCACTGGGAAATTCCTGCAACGACCTCAGACACTGTGATCTATGGATGAGCATTTTCACTGCAGCATATTCATGTTTGCAAAACATAGATGCAAACTATCCATCAAAAGGTGATAAAGTAAACTCTGCTGTGGTACTGATTATTTATATCTGTACAGAAATGTGCTTTGATCTGTGCATGAGAATGTGTCTACTGCTGGATGCTTTTTTGATGTCAGTTTGTTAGTGTGTCTAAGGTGTCAATAATACATCTGTGTGAGCGTGTGCCGTGCGAGTGTGTCTGAGGTGTCGATAGTGTCTGTTTGAGTGTGTATCCGTGCAAGTGTGTTTCTGAGGTGTCAATAGTGTGACGGTGAGAGTGAGTGTATCTGAGGTGTCAGTCTGTGTGATCAGCGTCGTTGCAAGGATTTTTTTCATTTATGTTCACATGAAACCGTTGACTTCTGCTCTACAGGGAAGCCACTTTACTACAAAATGCTAAAATCATTAGTGCTGATTTTGGACAAAAGGGTCTCAAATCAAGTGATATTAGTATGAAAAAATTTAATATGATATACTTTGTGTGCTTGATAATCTTATAACATGATCCTGCAGTATGACTCTCTTAGAAAAAGATACACAAGTACCTTTTCAAAAGGTACACCTTTGTATGTTATTTACCCCTTAAGGGTGCATATTAGTACCTGCAAAAAAAGGTAACACAGAAGTGAGAACTTGAACCTTTTTTTCTAAGTGTAGTTTTAATTCTTTCTAAGCAGAACTATTCTTGATTCATTTTTTAATAATGGTTAAACCCTGTTTTTTAATTCAATGTATGATTTACAATTTATGATTTGTGTTTGATGGTGGTTAATCATTTATTTTGTTTTGCATCAGCTTTGATAAGAAGGCTTTTTTTTCAATAGCATAACAGAACTCTACTGTATAGGTAAAACAATGGTTGAAATTTAGATTGTCAGATTTAGACCATAATCAGATAGAAAATCTCACCTTAAAATTCCAATGATAATTGTAAAGATCAGACAAATATGTTGACTCAATGTGCATACTATCCACCATATCTGCCCTAAATGATATTGAAAATTACTAATATCACATAGAATTTAGGATAGATAGTATGCACATTGGGGTGTTTCACCCGATTCATCGTCCAGCAGGTGAAAACCATACGTTTAGTCACCATTAATAACAGCACAACTCTCCTCAGCAACACACATGATGAGGAATCTTTTGCGTCTGTAATACGGGACTGAAACTTTTTGCAGTAAGCCAGCACACCGATAAATACATCTGCGTTCATTACTAAGAAAAATGACACAAAGACGCTACTTAGCCGATGCCGTCGAGTTTATAACATTACACATCAAATAAAGAGCATCAAATGTGTCGAGGATTTCATGCTACATGATAATAAAACATTAATACATGTGTGCAGTGACAGTAAATGACCCTCTCTGTTGTTTATAACACACCCGCAACACGAATACTAGCGCTGCATCAGTTGCGAGGAATTCAACATTAAAACAATTCTGTTACATGCCCATGGTATTTTGGGGGCCTGAAAAAGCAAGCTATTGATAATGGGTTTCAAAGTGCACGCTTTTGCAAACAATACCTTCAAATTTCATATTTTAGTTTAAAGCAGCCTATAGTAGCAGTGACTCTTTTTTTTAAAACTGTTGCATCAGCTGTGTCATAACAGCAGGAAACTTAGCTGCAGTCTAATCATACGTGCACAAGATGTTTGTCCATCTTTCAGATCGCACCATGTTTCCGAGGAAATCAAACCACAGCAGGGTTTCAGTTTGACTCAGAAGCTGAGCTGTTAGTGTCACTATTCAGTAAGATGGGAGATGAGTCTACCTGTTTTATCACTGGCTATACAGCTAAACAATTGTAAACCATTTTAAAATGCATAATTGTTATTTTGCCAATAAATTTTGGAAGATTTACACACTGAACTCTTTATCATTTACATGCTTAACACAGTCTGACAATTACTTCTCAAAAAAGCATAAGTGTTAAATAAAATTAAAAAATTAAAAATGAAAAGAACATTTTAATCTCAGTAAGGGTCAGAAGGACATTTACAGTATATGTAAGTATCTGTCATACACAGCATGTGTGTGTGGGTTAGGAGGGTCAAACTCTGTTGTGGGAGGGTTCACACCAGTTTGAGGATTTTCAGCGGTTGGGCTTTTTAGATCAGACACTCAATGGAAAATGTTTCACATGCTCGTTTTGTTCTGTTTGTGCTGGAGACAGCTGCTAGGTAAGTTATAAAACCAATTTTAGGTATTAATTAAAAACATGTTCCTCATGTACAATCATGAAATGATTCAAAACAATTAGAAAATTTAAACTTCTTGTTTTACGAATCTGAAATGTTTATTTTCACACACATATTAAAGGTAAAAAAAAAAAAATTTTTTTGGTTTGTTCAATAATTTAAGTGATATTTGATCTTTTGTGTCTCCGCTGCTGTTCTTCAGTTCACATTTAAAGTTTAGAAACTGAATTCAGGGTTTTTGAACCATCAAGAATCAAAGGCTTGTCATGTTCTTTAGGTGTGTTTGGTGCTGAAACAAATGAAATACTGTCAGTGATGGAAGGAGATTCTGTCACTCTAAACACTGATCTTACTGAAATACATGAAGATGAGGATATATTTTGGAATTATAGAGATGAAAAGTCTTTTATAGCTAAAATCTACAGAGAGGATCAAATTTCTTCCATATATGATGATGGTCCTGATGGGAGATTCAGAGACAGACTGAAGCTGGACAATCAAACTGGATCTCTGACCATCACAAACATGAGAACAGAACATGCCGGAGTTTATAAATTAAAGATAAGCGGAGTGAAGGCGACATTAAAAACATTCAATGTTTCTGTCTATGGTGAGTAGAGATCATTTGCCCACTCACATATTTTATTTTATTTTCCTGGAACTATTAATAGTGTAAAATACCAGATAGTCATGCAATAAACCAAGCATTGAGTTTATTCTCTGATGTTCTGCAGCTTGTCTGTCTGTTCCTGTCATCAGCAGTAACTCTTCACAGTGTTCATCATCATCATCATCATCATCATCATCATCATCACAGCAGAATTGTTCATTGTTGTGTTCAGTGGTGAATGTGGGTCATGTGACTCTCTCCTGGTACAAAGGAAACAGTTTATTGTCCAGTGTCATTTATTCAACAATTTCTTCTCTTCTGCGCGCCGTTCTTTAGTTGGAATATCAGGATAACAACAGCTGCTGATGTGTGATCAACAATCCCATCAGCAACCAGACTCAACATCTGGACATCACTCAACTCTGTCACACATGTTCAGGTACAGCAGTAGTGATATATATGTGTTTATTCATTGAGCTGATCTCTGTTCTGTTACAAAACAGATGCATTCCCTTCTTTTTATCATTCCAGCAACTGTCTCTCTTATAGCGCTGATCTCTGCTGGATCTTTGTTGATTTTAGTTGCAGCTGGGATGTTCTGCATTTGCAGGAAATATAGAAAAACTGATCAAGAAGGCAAGCATTAACTCCTGCTTTTAGGAAAACACTGGACATAGTTTGAGTGATTTGTGGGTTTGCCAATTTCTGTGGATTATGTGCATTAAATTCAAATTTAAAGACAAAGATGTAATAAAATTTCAGTCTTGTTTTTAATGCATGGTTTTTATTTTTATTTGTTATAGTTCTCAAAGTTGATGATGCAACAGTTCAGAATCATGATGAAGAGATCATTTACTCTAATCCGACATTCTACAAAAGAAGTCCACAAACAATGGTGAGTTATTGAGCTTTATATGATGATCTGATATGCACATAATCCTAGATGAAAATAAAATGAGTCTGCTAACCATATAATTTTTCATAGTTAAGTTAGGAAAACAAATAGACTTTTAAAATGGAAGAGGAAACACATCTGATGTCTTTTGTTGTTGATGTCAATAGTTTGTGTGACAGTCAAGCTGTATGGTATTTGGGGCAATTTCATTGATGCAGTCTAATAACAACACAGTATTTGCCATTGTGTTCATTTTAGCCTGGGAAATCACACTTTTGCTGTTGTTTAAGAACTATGCATTAACAATGAATGGTTAATTTTGTGTGCAATTAGAAATGTAATTTTCCCTTTGTATCTTGTGTGCTGTTTTTATTTTTATTTTTAAAGAGGGCTACAGAGGAGAATCATGTGGAGTATGCATCTGTCTGCATAAGACGATGAAACATTCCTGAGAACAAGTCCCTTTCACTAGACGTTTGGATTCAGTATGTGATCTCTGATCTTTGGAAGTTACAGAAATTTTTTGGGAATTGTTGAGAATCCACTCTGATGTGTGGGGGCCTGAAATCATCTATTCTGGAACAAAAATCTAAACATTAACATACATGGTATTATGATATAAAAACTACATTCCCACTGAGTAGCAGCTGTTTGAGAGTCTGAGTGAAACCTGTTATAGTCTTACTCATGTTATTATACATGCACATACCTATTATAGTACCTATTATTGAACATTTGTGGTTGCTGTGCATTTGAGAGCATGTTAGAGGAAGAGCGTGTGATTTTTTTTCCATTCCCGGCTGCTATTCTGAAACTCATCGTTTACCACAATGTGCATGATCATCATGATTTAATTGATAAGTTGTTATCTCAAATCAAGCAGTGCTTAACTGTGAAACCTTACTGTGTGAAATGTGCAAATGTCATGTATTTATTTTTTGTAAGTGAGAAATTAAATATTTAAGTGCATATTATTGCTTACCTCACCTTATAGGCTACTTAGTTTTTGAACCTTTGGTTTGGTTTCCAAGGTGTCAATAGCCAGAAAGTCTATCAGGAATGTCATTACAATAGGCAAGATTAATCAAAATTTCATTTTCATTTTTGATCACAAGGTAGTGATGTATATGTCAATGCATTTGTAAAATATAGGCATTTTATGACAAAATTCTAAATTGCCGATGGCCACATATGGAAAAATTGAGTATTGTTCAACTCGGAATGTTGTGCTGAATATAAACAGAGCAGTCTTGTGATTTTTTTTTTCCAAACTGTTCAGGAGATGTAAGCAAAAATAGCCATTTTTCATATCTCATTTCATATCTGTTTTATTATTATTATTATTTTTTTTTTATGAAACTTAAACATGATGTTTAACATGAGAATGAACATCAGAAGCTTGAATGTGATGCGTAACACAAGAATTAACCTAATTGGTTCTTGCATGTCAAGCAAGCATGCTTGAGCTTCCCATATCTCATGTGTGTGTTGATTATGAATGTAAATAAAAGCCTAAATTCAATCTGTTCATCACATAAAGTGATGGAGTTTGCTCAGAAAATTTGAACTGTACAATTCACATGGATTAGTTTTACAATTTATTTATACACTTTAAGTATCAAAGTGATAGTTCAAGGATTGAAAGAATCTGTATTGTTGTTATATTGTTGTCTATAATTAAATAACTATTGAACAATAATGCAAACAGTATAGGATACAGGAGAATAATTGTGCAAAAATACAAGAAAATTGTAAACATAAACAGAACAACTTGTTATTTATACAAAATAAAACTAACTTACAAAAAAAAAAAAGTATAGGGAAAGAAAAAAGCTACATTTTGAAGCAGTACATACAAATATATGGAAGCTGCACACAGTTTCATACACACAATCACAAAACATGTTAACACACATGACACTAAAATAACACAAACATTAATGTAACAACAAAGAATGTTTCATAAAACCATAATGTGTTCTGGTAATGTCAAAGAAGGGGATTCTGGGAATGTCATTTCATGGATTTTCACTGTATATTAGGCTGTATTTGTTAATTTTACTACCAAATGGAAAATGAAATGAAATATAACACTAGCTTTATTACAATTTCCATATATGGAAAGTCAAAATTACAATTATTTTTAGTGCACTGTAAATGATACTGTATATTCCTTGGTGTAATTAAAGACCAGTTGTTTGATTTTGTAGTGAAGGATACGGGGCACTCTTTGTACAAGCAAGTTTTCTATGCCAATTCCCTATAAGAAGAAAACAGAAGATGAACACAACTGATGACACAAATACTTTTTCAGTCTAATGAATCTGATCAAATGAATTATATTGCTATTGTCCATCCTAAAGTAATACAATGTGATTGAATGCAGTTTCTGACGCTTTGAGATTAGAATAATCACAACATATTCAGGATTTTGAGATTAGAATAATCACAACATATTGTGTGTTAAATATATTTTTAGGGTTAGTTGGGTATTTAATTTTTAGGTTAAATTTGCCTTGATCTTTTGACATATAGCAGGTTTTTTTTTTTTTAATATTTCCTGCAAGTTTCATAGCTTGCATTCTCCTCCTCATTATAAACAATGCATTTAATTAAGCTCCTCATTTTGATATTGCAGGATCTGTGATGTTACACAGGTAAGTTCATTTGCATATGACCGCCTCCAGAGCAAGACACTGACACATCACACCACAGGCCCCGCCCACTGGCATTCAGTTACTTAACAGCTGACATTTGCCTACACTGGAAGTGTTGCAGGCCCCGCCCACTTGTATTTAGTGCCACTGCCTACACTTGACAAATTATGATAGAGAATTCAGTTTCTGACATACTCCACAACAGACAAATGAAGAGTGAAAGAACTCTGGCTTTGATGCCTCCAGTTTATACATCTTGTTTGCAGCTCTGTAGATTTCAGAAGTATCTCAGCTTCGAATCAAGCGGATGGTTTATTTTAAATGTGTCCCAGATTGTGTCAGAAGATTATGTTTGTTCAGAGAATCTGATGGCAGATTGATTTGTAACGCTTTTGTCTGTAAATGTTCATTTTATATCAATAATATTTTCAAAACACTTATTCGCATATAATAGCAAGCGACCGTTTGATACTGTTTTCTATGCAATAAAAAAAGAAGAGATGCTTTTAGACAGAAGGTCAGAATGAGGGTTGAAAATCTGCTTTTTGGTGCAAAACACTTTATTTAAATGATAAGTTAACCTGAAGGAACATAAAAAATAAATTAAAAACATGTAACGACCCCCATTAAAAATCCATTTATCTTCCCCAAACAGCTTGCACACTTAAATATTTTGTAATGATAAACACATGCACAGAAAACACAAAAGCAGAAATTCTCACCAGTTACTCCTGCAACCACCAGAGCAACACCAACACATACTCCCCCTATACCGAATACATACACAACCCAACCTGGAACGAAAAACAAAGTCATTATTACTAGAGATCGACGTGGAGAATATGGTATATTTTTTACAAAAAATTTTTTTTTTAGATATCTAAAAAAATTTCCACCTTTTCACCTTCATCAGTTACATGATACTAAGTGAACAGAAATGGCGCCATCTAGTGTTTATTACCTGCAAAAGGCATTACAGTGCTAGTGGGTAAACTAATTGATATTATGCATAATGATAATAGCTTTCAACCTGTGAACAGCATGCATTTAGTGTGACATACATACACTGAATTATATTCTAAACTTTTTACAAGGGAAATTGTCTGAATGGCTGAATTTATACTCACTCGTGACATTCTCACTTTGCCTCTTTTCACTGATAATGTTAATGCTGTGCTGACGGCGGATGCTGCTGCTGTTGGTGATGATCTCAAGATGATAAACTCCAGAGTCTGTGATTCTGGTGTTTGTGATGATCAGAGATCCAGTCTGATGATCCAGCTTCAGTCTGTCTCTGAATCCCTCATCACACTGAACATCTGTACAGATCTTACTCTGATCTCCAGTGATTTCAGCGATGAGAATGTCATTAAAATACCATCTCATCAGATCATTTGGGTTGTTTATGACACCAGGATCAAAAGTAGCAGTATCTCCCTTCTTCACTGACTTAGTCTTTGTCTTATCCGTCTCTGCACCAGGAACATCTGAATCACAAATAAACATCTGCTGCATGAAATAAGAAAGAACTGAAAATAAGCAACAAACAAAAAACACATTTAAAGATTCAACTGAATATGAAATGTCTAGTTTGTTGTTGGAAATGTGTTTTGTCACATAAATAGCATCACTGATTATAGTGAGAAGCTCTGGACTCCATAGCAGCTTTCACTGGCCAAGGACCACACAAAAGCTTTGTGACTGACATGTAAAGCAAGCAATCACAGTTCATTCTGTTTAGGGGTGTATCAATGTCTCTACAATAACAGACTGGTATGTAAAACTCTTGGATGTATTTTTAAAAGTCTGTACCGTGATCTTTAAATATTTCAAATACTTCTGAGAATCCAGCATTTAGTTAATCCTGATAAACATTAAACACGACGGCGTTTCTCTTCCATGAGGGGGTTTGGCATCACGGCAGCTTGGTTTCCAGGTGTACAGTTAAAAAGCACGACACACATCTCTGGGAAATCCTGTAAGAATCAACCAATCAGATGATGACTTTTGTGTGCCATATGCATCGGACGTTCAACTAACGGTCTGTAGGCATGACATCCTGTCTCAAATGGCACACTTTATATGCACTTACTGTCTTGTAGTCTTACAAGGGACGCTGTGTATGTATGTCCGTTAAGTCCACAAGACTGTAGGGCATCCCATTTGTCATTTCAGGTTTCTAACAGAAGCTGCAGTGACGCAATGTCTTTCTCAATCAGAAATTGGCTCATTTACTTATCCATTCCTGACCTAAAGTCTTTGCTTTTGCTGAGTCCACACTGGTGCGAGCTTCACAGCAGATCCATTAGTCAAAGCAGCATTACATCATGAAAGTGCAAACTCGCAGGAACACTGCAAGTGTTTAGGGTGCCATTTGGGACAGGACCTATGATGTCTGAGACTAAGATTGTGAGGCAGGCAAGGAAATGGAGATATAAATTTATTTGCAGCAATAAATGAGAATACTGAATGTGAGAAAGGATGAACATTGCACAACTCACAAAGACAATACTGGACATGAAATTGAGGGCAGTTATACACAACAAAGCGAGGAGCTAAACAAGACAAAGGAGAAAACAAGCAATTATAAGCAGTTCTAGAACAAAAGAAACAGGAAAACAATGGAACACAAACTAAAGGTTGCTAGAACAGAAACTGAAACCAAATATTATGCTGAAATTCACTGCTGTAAAAATTACAACACGGTGACTAAGCATGTATAACCTTATTGATTAATGACTCACCATAAACAGTGATACTAAAGATCCTTTCACTCATGCTGTTGCTGCTGATGATATGTAGTTTATAATCTCCAGAGTCTGTGTTTGTGATGTTCATGATGGTCAGCGATCCAGTCTGATGATCCAGCTTCAGTCTGTCTCTGAATCTCTCAGTACCTTTATTACACTGAACATCTGTGCAGGTCTTTTTGAGATAATCACTGATTTGAGCGATGCGAGTGTCATTGAAAAACCATTTAATCTTTTCTTGTTGGCTTGTTTTAGCATTTGTGTTTAGAGAGACCAAATCTCCATCCATTACAAACACTGACACTCTGTCTGTATAAACACCCAATGCACCTGGAGGAGAAACAGATTGAAGGTCCTTGTTTTTGTTTGGCTTCCAAAAAATGACTACAATAGGCCTACAGTATAAACAATATGAAAGTGTCATTGTTATCCAGAGGGAACTGTAAGTGCAGGAACAAAAAACATTCTAAATCCATATTTGTTATGGGCAGACTCAGAAATATATAAAATAAACTACATCGAAAATAAAAAAAATATGTTAAATAAATGATACTATTCATGAACAAAAGGGTACAAAACAAAATATGACTTCATTTAACGTTACTCTAACGTTCCTCTTAAACTCTTAAGCAATTCTGCACCTCTGTAGTGTTTTGAAAGCCAATTTGTATACCCTGTTTTTTATTTTATTATTATTATTATTATTAAGTGTATTATTGCGTTCAAACAGCGGGTCTTTCACTGCTTACAGTTTAACGGAACTTACACACCCATCAAAAATGCTTTTCAAGAAAGAGCGAAGTATCGCCTCAAACGCTCATATGAGTTTATAATAGCTGCAAAACGAAATCGAAACAAAAACCGCACAGCCCGAGAAAAGACAACATTACACAACAGTATAAAGCAAAAACAAATTAAGGTCTGTCGAGTGTTAGTGATCAGACTGTTCATCTGAAACAAATATAGCCTACTTACCAAGCTGGAAAACCCACATAAGTACGAAAATAAAAAGGCTCATCGTTACCCTTTCTCTGAAAAACAAATGCAGACTGTTATGGAAACTTCTACGTTGACGCCATCTCAAAATGTTTGTAAACAGATGGTAAAGGGCGGGGTCTGCTGTGTTGTCATTTTTTCACGTGTCACGTTTTCCCGCTGACTTTGCAGCTACGCATTACAAGCTAAAATATTTACAAAATGGCTCATTCGAACGCCTTATCCAATTATTTCAGCGGTTTGTCAGCAGAAGGCAGCTTGTTTTAAACTAATTGCGCTAATGCTATGCGGTGGGATTCCTGCCTTACATGCAGTGTCGGAGCCAGGATGTTTTTCATAGGGGTAGCCAGGGAGGGGCCAGAAATATACATTATTTCAATATAAAAATGTTTTTCACTATAATGTATTGGACTGTTTTAGTGTCTAAAACACAAGTGAGTGCAATTAATTTATACTAAACCGTAATTGAGATATTTGTAAATTAGATGTGAAAATGACCATTTGTGTATTATTCCTCACCTCCAGGTATTTTAATAAAGGGGCTCAATATAGCTTTATTGCTCATTCAACTTCTCAAAACTCCCAAATGATTGCTCTCCAATATTGCATGGATGAGACATGCAGAAAAATGCAAAAACAAAAGACATGCAAAAAAAAAAAAAAAGGCTATTGTTGTGGATTTGTAAAATTTGTAAATTTGTGATTTAATGCATAAATAAATATGAGCACAGTGTACTTCCACCTATTCCAGTGTACTAGTATAAGTGCACTGTGCTCACATTTATTTGTGCATCAATTTACAAAAACACATATCAGTTTGCACTTACGCGCACTTACTGTACGAGTGCTGGGAGCAGTCAAAAAGGGTCCAAAGACGCTGTCATGACGGCGTTTAAAAACATTACTGCATAAAATTTTATTTAACCCTAAAAAAGACATTAAAGCGACATCAGAATATCAATTTAGGCTATTGCTATTTTCCACCAGGGCATAAATAATACAATTTTTTGTGTGATTTTGTGTGTGTGTGTGTGTGTGTTTTTTTGTTTTTTGTTTGTTTTTAGTTTTTGTTAATTGAATTATTATTATTTTTGTACAATAACATTTGTATTGTGCATTTGTTAATGTACATCATTTATTAATGTTAGTAACAATTTTAAATAATTATATATAAACTATTAACGTTATTACATATATTAAATTGTTCATATTAATATATTTCATATTAATATAATATGTATTTTTAACTCTCTCTCACACACACTCTCTCTCTCTCTCTATATATAGGCTACACACACACACATACACACACACACACACAAATATACACACACACACACACACACACACACATATCATACTTTTATAAAAACTTTTAACTGTAGGTTTGCTCAGCCTTTCATTGACTATTACTGTATTAATTTTATAATATTTTTACTGTGTGGTTTTGGAGAAAATTTATTGTTTTTTAACTCTAATGAAAGTAGTTTATTTATAGGTTTGCTCATTCTTTCAAATTATTACTGTTCACAGTCACCCTGGTTATTACTGTTAATTTTCAGATCATTTTACGGTATAGTTTTGGAGAAAATTAGTGGCAAATTTCACCACAAGCATGAGTGCATAAGCACTTTTACATCATGTCCTATTTTCAAACACTCATAAGAGTTTTTTTGGAGTGAAAAAAAAAAAAAAAAATTTTGTTAGTTATTTTCTCCAAGACTATGCAGTAAAAAGACTTGAATTAACAATAATAACCAGTGTGATTGTGAACATGAATTTTTAAACTTCAAAGTTTTTTTTATTCTTGAATTTTTTTAAACTTCAACAATGAAAATACAGTTTAAAAAATGACTTATCTACTAACTAGTAATGTACCTGAATTAAGCACTAGTAAAATAATGAAAATACATAACAGTTGTAATGTGAGACCACTATCAATATCTACTTTGTATAAAAAATATAGCTGTCGCACAGTCATTTCCACCACAACACTGTAATGTCCCATTAAAATGTTTGGGTGAAAGATTGTTTAGGTGGTTTCTATGGAAATGTTCAGTGACATCAGAGCACATGTTGGACATGGAGGAAATTAAAATTTTCATTAACAACAAATTAATAAAAATCAAGGTAAATATTGCTTTTTTTATTCTTTGTCATTTCCAAACATGCTATACCTTCAAGGGTGTTTTTAAAAAGCTAAAAAAAAATTAAGTTAAATAAGAGTATTTTGCATACACAAAATGCTAAGTATTAATTCAAAGCTAATCAGTGAAGCTATCCATTTTTTTCACAAAACAACTACAGAAATGTCATTTCCACCACTACCCTCTGTGACTGAGGAAATGACATTTATGGTTACAAAGTACAATTGATATGGATTGCGAGAGTAGATTTGTGATACTTTTATATTATAATATATTACAATACTATTTTATTTATATTCTGATCATTTTTTTTCTTTCTAAATTATATTACTTTTATATGAATTGATTTCATTTTTATCTATTTTTAAGATGCCACCTAAGACAATGAAATAAATGTCACAGGCATATAGCGACAAAATAAAAGCTGACCCTATAAAGTATGAAGAGAGACTTAAAAGAGACAGGGAGAGATACCTGAGGGAAAAAAAAGAAAAAGGAGTAGTGAAAGCAATTGCAGATCTGTCAAAGCGGTAGCAACGCAAAGGAGACAATGGAGAATCAATCAAAGAAATAGACTAGAGGAGATTTAAAAATGCGTCACAATGCATGCCTATCTTTCCACCACCACACTCTCCTGATGTTGCCTAGCAGCCAGAACAGAATGTTGACATTTCCCCCACACCACCTTCTGCCAGATCTCAATCCAAACAACAGAGTGGAAGGAAAGGGGTAGCAAGAAACCATCGAAAAGTATAGGCAGCACTGTATGAGAGTAACGCCAAGCTTGAGAAAGCTTTGCGAAAGGCACAGAAATACCACCAGCGGTATGATAGACTGATTTAAAAACATGAGACAGGCTGACTCTCCAAATACAACATCCAAAACGGCAAATGGTAACAGCACCTAGCACTCTACGAAGAACTTTAGATTTCATAATGTTCTGATCGCTGAACTGAGAGACAGATATAAAAACTTCCAATCAGACAGAGACAAACACATCATTTCCAAAATCTGGTACCAAACCAAGAATATCATAGGCCAAATCCCTGAGCCTGCACTGTAAAAAGTAATCACAATTAGAAAAGTTAGTAAATACAACTGATTTTGGCAAATTTGTTGGTTTTACTCGATTAGGCTGTGTTATATGAACTTTCAGTTGGATGCGGTAGTTAAACTAAACATCTTAAGTAAACTGAACTTAAGAACAGCTACTGTATTGGACAAAGCTGTTTACACAACTATGTAGTTGGCACAAAAAACATAATGAATATAGTTTTATAGTGAATACGATCAGAAATTGCCAGTAGCCTATATATATACACTGCTCAAAAAAATTAAAGGAACACTTTGAAAACACATCAGATCTCAATGGGGAAAAATATGCAGGGTAACTATACTGATATGGACTGAGTAATTTGTTAGGAATGAAAAGATGCCACATTGTTTAATGGAAATGAAAATGATCAACCTACAGGAGGGCTGAATTCAAAGACACTCAAAATTCAAGTGAAAAAAGGATGCAGCAGGCTGAGACTCAAAATGGTACTCAGTAGTTTGTATGGCCTCCACGTGCTTGTATGCATGCCTGACAACGTCAGGGCATGCTCCTAATGAGATGAAGGATGGTGTCCTGGGGTATTCCCTCCCAGATCTGGACCAGGGCATCACTGAGCTCCTGGACAGTCTGAGGTGCAACCTGGTGATGTCAGATGGACCGAAACATAATGTCCCAGAGGTGTTCTATTGGATTAATGTCAGGCGAGCGTGGGGGACATTCAGTGGTATCAATTCCTTCATCCTCCTGGAACTGACTGCACACTCTCGCCACATGAGGCCGGGCATTGTCGTGCACCAGGAGGAACAAGGACCCAATGCACGAGCATAGGGTCTGACAACGGGTCCAATGACTCCATCCCGATACCTAATGGCAGTAAGTGTGCCATTGTCTAGCCTGTAGAGGTCTATGTGTTCCATGGATATGCCTTCCCAGACCATCACTGACCCACCACCAAACCGGTCATGCTGAAAAATGTTACAGGCAGCATAACATTCTCCACTGCTTTTCCAGACCCTTTTACATCTGCCACACGTGCTCAGGATGAACCTGCTCTCATCTGTGAATAGCACAGAGTGCCAGAGGCGGACCCTGCCAATTCTGGTGTTCAATGCAACTGGCAAATGCCAGTCAAACTACACGGTGTCAGGCAGTGAGCACAGAGCCCGCTAGAGGACGTCAGGCCCTCAGGCCACCCTCATGAAGTCTGTTTCTGATTGTTTTCTCAGAGGCATTCACACCAGGTGGCCTGCTTGAGGTCATTTTGTAGGGCTCTGGCAGTGCTCATCCTGTTCCTCCTTGCACACAAAGGAGCAGATACAGGTCCTGCTGATGGGTTAAGGACCTTCTACTGCTCTGTCCAGCTCTACTAGAATAACTGCCTGTCTCCCGGAATCTCCTACATGCTCTTGAGACTGTGCTGGGAGAAACCGCAAACCTTCTGGCAATGGCACATATTTATGCGCCATCCTGGAGGAGTTGGACTGCCTGTGCAACCTTTGTAGGGTCCAGGTATCGCCTCATGCTACCAGTAGTGACACTGACCCTAGCCAAATGCAAAACTAGTGAAAAACAATCAGAAAAGATGAGTAGGGAAAAAAATGTCAGTGGCCTCCACCTTTAACAAAGTACAATTATAGTTTTGGGGGTTTTCTAATGGTTGCCCATCTAGTGCACCTGTTGTTAATTTTATTAACACCAAAGCAGCTGAAATAAATTAACAACCCCCTCTGCTATGTAACTGACCAGATCAATATCCCAGAAGTTTAATTTACTTGATGCTATACTCTGATTAAAAAGTGTTCCTTTAATTTTTTTGAGCAGTGTGTATATATATATTTATATATATATATATATATATATACTTTAAATTTTTTGAGCAGTGTGATATTAACAGCCATTTACTATGGTACAATGGTTTATGGTTTGTATATATGTATATTAAAAATAATGTTCTTAATGTTCTTAAATGTTTCCCCATTCGCGCTGTAAAAATGAATGAACAACCAATAAGATTTAAGCTTATTGGCAGGTGTACTAGCTGTTGTGTTCAGTGGTGAATTTGAGTAATGTGACTCTCTCGTGGTACAAAGGAAACAGTTTATTGTCCAGCATCAGTGTGTCTGATCTCAGCATCAGTTTCTCTCTACCTCTGGAGGTGGAATATCAGGAGAAAAACAGCTACAGCTGTGTGCTCAACAATCCCATCAGCAACCAGACTCAACATCTGGTCATCAGTCAACTCTGTCAACCATGTGCAGGTACAGCAGAACTGATATATGTGTTTATTCATTGAGCTTATCTATGCTCTGTTGCAAAACAGATGCATTCCCTTATTAAAGACAAATTTAAAGACAAAGATGTAATAAAATTTAAATCTTGTTTTTAATGCATGGTTTTATTTTTATTTGTTATAATTCTCAAAGTTGATGATGCAACAGTTCAGAATCATGATGAAGAGATCATTTACACTAATCCGACATTCTACAAAACAAGTCCACAAACAATGGTGAGTTATCGAGCTTTATGTGATGTTTCATAAACAAATTTCAGGAGGAGCATGCACGGATAATTAACACAGCCAGTTCATCATTAGTGATTACACCATTTACCAATCAGCTCAAAAGAGAACACCTATAAATAATCGAGGAACGTCCTACCTTCGTTATCTCTCAACTTTCAGAATCGACACATCCAATCGCCGCAGCATGTCTGAGATTGAATCGTCCTCTGAGGACAACACCTTGGATGATGCAGCTACACACATGTCTACAGCCGACGTTCGGGGCACAAACGCTCTGCTGGACACTCCAACTGAGCCCGCGGCTGCACTGTGGGGCCGCAGGTCTTCCCGCATTACCGCCGCTCATACCTCCAGACACAGGGATTCTCCTTTTCCTTCAACCTCAAGGCATCAGCCACCGTCACCAGCGTCCTCCCATGCCTCTTTCCTCTGCTTCAGCCACGGAGAAATGGACATTGACAGGCCTACGCCAAGCACTCTCAAACGCCGGTATCAGCGTTCCTCGCCGGCTAAACAAGGTGGAGCTACAAGCCCTCTACGTCTCCCTCCAGGCGAGGGCGCCACCACCAATATCCACTCCTCCATCGAAAGCTAAGGACAAAGCAAACCGGGGCTGCAATGTTCCTTATTCACGGCCCGATCCAATTACAACACCTTCAAAGACGGATTCCCGATCATCAGGCCGAAACAAAAAGCCTCCGGCAAGCCGGTTCCAAGCATCAGATCCAGCGCAAAAAGACTCCCGTTATTCCCCCTCTCTTTCCTGCTCTCTCTTCCTATCTAGCTCCCAGCACCGTTTCAAGCGCAAGCCGGCCTCTGCAGGCGGTTCCATCAGCTACTTTTCCCCCCACCCCATCCATCGCTCAGGCCTGTTCATCTTTCTCCCTGTCCTCATCCAAGCCCCTACCCATGCCACTAAACGCCCCCGCCTTGGATCCTACACCTGTCTCCAGTAACATTCGGAACCAAATTCTCTCAGGTGCGGATATAGATCTTTTTCTCCTGTCTCCTATTTCGCCTGCGTCCTCCGACCGCCAATTTGACTGCGGCAAATTTTCAGTCACTTTAAAAAATACTGCACATATTCAGTCCCGTATTCTATCATTTGCCAAATTCGCCATCACTTTCAATCGCTACACCGAAGTAATCTATTCCTCTTTTCCACAGAGGAGACACGAGCTCAGCGACTATCTCACAATTATCGCAGAGCTTGCGCTATCATACGGGGTTTCCCATTTCTACACCTACCATAAATTATTCTCTGCAAAATGCGCTATCCGAGTGGCCCAGTGGAACCAGTGTCCTTACTGGGGGTTGGACTCTGAACTTCACAATCGGGTATTTTTGGGCTGCAGTAACATCACATGTGCTGTATGCCGATCCATCGCACACTCCTCCACAACTTGCCCCTTTGTCAACCCATCCATTCCTCCCTGTGCTGAACCGTCTCAGCCCAAGTCCACCATCCAAGTCCATCTTTCTCTGGCAGGCAACTCTGCATCAGCTTTAATGCCAGCAGATGCTCAAGACAACACTGCCATTTCATGCATATTTGCAATTATTGCGTCGGCGCTCATGCCAGCTTGATTTGCCCTGTACAAAAAAATACCAATAAAAGTGATAAACAATACTTATCGACTCCTGTAAATGTTTCTCGTTTATCTTCTGAATTGCTCCATCACCCCGACTCAGATTTTTCTATCTACTGTCAGGTCTCTCACACGGTTTTCATCCCGGTGTCGAAAGTCTCCCCTCCCAAAGCCTCATATGCCCCAATCTTCAGTCTGCTTTCATTGAACCTGAAACAGTCGATCTTCTAATCAAGAAAGACATAGACGCAAATTTCGTGATCGGCCCTTTTTTTCATTCCCCCCTTTAACATCTTCCGTGTCAGTCCCATAGGCATAGCAACCAGAAAATTTTCTGATAAAAAACGCCTCATAATCGATCTTTCTTCCCCGCATAATTCCCCGTCCCGAGCATTAACAGCCTCATCCCGTTTGATGAATTTTCTCTTCACTACCACGACATCGACCAAGCCATCACTATGATCAAAGACGCAGATCGCAGCGCTTGGATGGCCAAAGTCGACATCACCTCTGCGTTTAAGGTGATGCCCATCCACCCAGATTTTTGGCACTTATTCGGCATCTGCTGGCGAAAAAATTTCTACTTTTCCGTCCGTCTCACGTTTGGCTGCATAAGCAGCCCAAAGATTTTCGACATGTTGTCCGAAGCAATTTGCTGGATCCTTTCCAACAATTACGCCGTACCCTACCTTATTCATCTCTTAGACGATTTTTTAATTATATCACCGCCTGATTCCATCCCAGCAGCGAACCTTATGACAACTCAAAAGGTTTTCGCAGAGCTCGGGATTCCCCTCGCTCAGGAAAAAACTTCAGATGCAAGCACTTCCATCGATTTTTTGGGAATCAACCTTGATTCACAAAAGTTCCAAGCTTCTCTACCCCAGGAAAAAATTGACAGAACGATTCTGGTGGCTTCCACTCTCTTAGCAAATCCAAACGTGAGCTGCTATCCATTCTTGGTCATCTAAATTTCGCGATGCGCATAATCCCTCAAGGCCGCCCTTTCGTCTCTCATCTCCTCCGTTTACGAACTAGAGGACCAATTATTGATAACCAATCCATGCCGAGACATGCTGAGTTTGTGGTTTTTTTTTGTATTTCCTTGGTTAAGATTTTGATTAGTTTTTCATTGTTTTGGTTTGTTTTGGTTTCTACATCCAATTATTTACTGACGCCGCCCCCTCCGTCGGTTAGGAAGGATTTTACCAAAACCACTGGTTCGCTTCTACATGGCCCTCCCAGCTGTTAGATTTACCCCAGCCATTAATATCCTCCGCCCTCTTCGAGCTATATCCTATCGTCGTGGCAGCCTTTCTGTGCTCTCAGTTCATCATAAACCCGCAAAGCACATTCCCGGGGCAAAAAATCAAATAGCTGACTCTCCCTCTCGTTTTGCCTTTCAGAAATTCAGGCTGTTGGCACCAAAGACGGAACCACTCCCAACCCCAGTACCTCCTTATTCAGAGCTAGTATTCCTCTGAATCATCCTCTGAGACCCCTTCTTGAAAATTCAAGAGATTCTATCCTCCAAGCCATTTCCCCCAGTACCCTGCAGTCATACTTAACAGCATGGAAATGCTTTAAAGCATTACATTCTGCCTATAATCTGCCGTTCCCCAATTTTTCCCTGCTCTCTATCACTACATTTATATTGCACCTCAATATTAACAAAAACCTCCAAGTCAGCTCCATTAAAAGCTATCTAAGTGGAATTCAATTTTTCCATAAACTCATATTCGGTTCACCCTCACCTCAAATAACCAATTCACAGACCTCCCTTCTCATCAAAGGCATTCATAGAACCCACCCCACGCGCCCAGACACCAGGCAGCCCATAACCTTTGAAATCCTGACCAAATGCATTTCTAAGCTCCGCAGAGGTTACCATTCCGTCCACAGCGCTTGTACACTAGATGCTATGTTTATCTAGCCTTCTTCGGCTTTCTCAGATGCTCAGAGCTTACTAACACTTCCAGTTTTAAACCGAATATCCACCCCACCATTTCTGATCTAGCAGTCCTGGACGATGAAGCCATGTCATTTCATATAAAGCAAAGTAAGACAGACCAGACAATGAAGGGCCACTTTATTTATATTTTTAACCTTCAATCACCTATTCTGCAATACCAAACTCTCCTAGCTCATTCACCCACCTTAAAATCCCAAGCCAAATCCTTTTCCGACCCTCTTTTCACAGATGACTCTAGTCACCCTGTCTCCCATTTTTGGTTCCAAAAACACCTAAAGTCTGTCCTACGTCTTTCCGGTATCTCAGCCGACGATTTCTCCAGCCATTCCTTCAGAATAGGGGCAGCCACCACAGCGGCTCAAAACGGCCTTTCCCAACAGCAGATCCAAACACTCGGTCGCTGGTCATCAGAAGCATTTAAGAGCTACATCCAATTGGACCGCTTAAATCTCAAGAAGGCCCACCAAACCCTCATCAGTTACCCATTTTTTCCCTAGTCATCTCCATTTCCCATTCCAATGGCACCCCGCTCCTGCAGGCGCATTATATCTCTCCCCCACTGCCGCAGCAGTGTTAAAAAAACAAAACAAAAAAAAAGCTCCCGCAGGAGCCTTTCCATATTTCACCACTGCCGCAGCAGTGTCTGCTCCCGCAGGAGCCTTTCCGTATTTCTCACTGCCACAGCAGTATCTGCTCCCGCAGGAGCCGTTCCGTATTTCCCTACTGCCGCAGCAGTGACAGCTCCCGCAGGAGCCGTTCCGTATTTCCCCACTGCCGCAGCAGTGTCTTCTCCCGCAGGAGCCTTTTTTCTGTATTTCCTCACTGCCACCACTAGCCGCTCCCGCAGGAGCCTCTATCCATATTTCTCCACTGCCGCAGCAGTGTCTGCTCCCACAGAAACCTTTTCTGTATTCCCCCATTGCCGCAGCAGTGTAGGCAGTGTATCTTTCCTACTGCCACAATAATCGCATCTCCAGCAGGAGTTATCATCTCTCTCTTTCAAGTGGACGCTTCCACGGAAGTCGAATTTTCTTCCTAGACACTGCCGCAATAATTATATACCAAAGGACATCCAGCACCCATCTAACATTAAGCCCAGCTTTTTGGGCTTTTCTGGCTGCTGTCCTGTTCTAATTGCTTTTTGGGGAGCACTTTGGGCTGGGCCAGACTCGGGAGTCTTGCCGGGCTCGGAGCTCTCTCCCCGGACAGCACGCCAAATATGCATAACATTTATTTAATTATAAGTAAATGTGAACTCGTGAAGTGATGTTTCTTAAACAAATTTCGGGAGGAGCATGCACGGATAATTAACACGGCCAAGTTCCATCATTAGTGATTACACCGTTTACCAATCACTCAAGAGAGAGAACACCTATAAATAATCGAGTACGTCCTACCTTTGTTATCTCTCGACTTTCAGAATGCCCTCCGCCACCCCAATCTCGCACCTTCAGCCAAGTTTCTACCCCAGCTCAGGTAGAAGCACTCGGGGGAGATCTTTGGGCTGGGCTAGACTCCGAGCTCAGACCCCTCTCCCCGGATGGGTGGGTGGGTAGGTGCCCGCCCCGGGCTGGGGAGCCTTGCCGGGCTCGGAGCTCTCTCCCCGGACAGCACGCCAAATACGCATAACCTTTATTCAATTATAAGTAAATGTGAACTTGTGAAATGATGATCTGATATAATCCTAGATGGAAATAAGATGAGTCAGCTAACCATATAATTTTGCATAGTTAGGTTAGAAAAATAAATATGTATTTTGTTGTTGATGTCAATAGTTTGTGTGACAGTCAAGCTGTATGGTATTTGGGGCAATTTCATTGATGCAATCTAATAATAACAATATTTGCCATTGTGTTCATTTTAGCCTGGGAAATCACACTTTTGCTGTTGTTTAAGAACTATGCATTAACAATGAATGGTTCATTTGTGTGGCAATTAGAAATGTAATTTTCCCTTTGTATCTTGTGTGCTGTTTTTATTTTTATTTTTAAAGAGGGCTACAGAGGTAAAATCATGTGGAGTATGCATCTGTCTGCATAAGACGATGAAAACATTCCTGAGAACAAGTCCCTTTTTCACTAGACGTTTGGATTCAGTATGTGATCTCTGCTCTTTGGAAGTTACAGACATTTTGGGGGGATTGTTAAGGATCCACTCTGATGTGGTGGGGCCTGAAATCATCTATTCTGGAACAAAAATCTAAACATTAACATACATGTATATGATATAAAAACTACATTTCCCACTGAGTAGCAGCTGTTTGAGAGTCTGAGTGAAACCTGTTATAGTCTTACTAATGTTATATACATGCGCATAAGTACCTATTATTGAACATTTGTGGTTGCTGTGCATTTGAGAGCATGTTAGAGGAAGAGCGTGTGATTTTTTCCATTCCTGGCTGCTATTCTGAAACTCATTGTTTACCACAATGTGCATGATCATCATGATCTAACAGATAAGTTGTTTATCTCAAATCAAGCAGTGCTTAACTGTGGAAACCTTACTGTGTGAAATGTGCAAATGTCATGTATTTATTTTTTGTAAAGTGAGAAATCAACATATTTAAGTGCATATTCTTGCTTAACCTCACCTTATAGGCTACTTAGTTTTTGAACCTTTGGTTTGGTTTCAAAGGCGTCATAGCCATGAAAGTCTATCAGGAGGGCGTCATTACAATAGGCTAGATGAATCAAAAAATTTCATTGTAAGCAAAAAATAGCCATTTTCCATATCTCCTTTCATATCTGCTTTATTATTCATGATCTTTGTATTTTTTTTTATTTTTTTATGAAACTTAAAACATGATGTTTTAACATGAGAATGAACGTCAGAGCTTGAATGTGGGGATGCGTAACACAAGAATTAACCTAATTGGTTCTTAGCATGTCAGCCAAGCATGCTTGAGCTTCCCATATCTCGTGTGTGTTTGATTATGAATGGTAAATAAAAGCCTAAATTCAGTCTGTTTATCACATAAAGTGGATGGAGTTTTGCTCAGAAAATTAAAAACTGTACAATTCACATGGATTAGTTGTTTACAACTTTCTTTAATACACCTTTAAGTATAAAGTGATACTTAAAGTGTTTCAGGATTGAAAGAAAGGATTGAGTTCAAGGATTGGAAGATCTGTAATTGTTGTTATATTGGTGTTTATAATTCAACAACTATTGAACAATAATGCAAACAGTAATAGGATACCGATAATATTGTGCAAAAAATACAGAAATTGTAACATAAACCGAACACCTGTTAATTTATAACAAAATAAACTAACTTACAAAAAAAAAAAAAAGAAAAAAGCTACATTTTAAAGCAGTACATACAAATAATGGGAAGGGCCTGCACACATTTCATACACACAAAACATGTGAACCAACACATGACACTAAAATAACACAAACATTATTTTTAAAAACATAAGAATGTTTCTAATATGGTAATCCAAATTACAATTATTTTTTAGTGCACTGTATGACAACTGTATATTCCTCTGTGTAGTTAAAGACCATTGTTTGATTTTGTAGTGAAGAAATATACGTGCACTCTTTGTACACAAGTTTTTCTATGTCAAGTCCCTATAAGAAGAAAACAGAAGAACAACACAACGGAAGATGAACACAAATACTTTTTCAGTCTAATGAATCTGATCAACTGAATTATATTGCTATTGTCCATCCTAAAGTAATACAATGTGATTGAATGCAGTTTCTGACGCTTTGAGATTAGAATAATCACAACATATTCAGGATGAATATAAAACGGCTGAAAATAATAAAATAGCATCATGTGACTTTGTGAGTGAAACATCTAATTTTCCAGTTAAATGGGTCATGACATGATAGATCAAATTTGCCTTCATCTTTTGACATATAGCAGGTCTTTGTACCATTAAAACTTCCTGCAAGTTTCATAGCTTACATTCTCCTCCTCATTATAAACAATGCATTTAATAAAGCTCCTCATTTTGATATTGCAGGATCTGTGATGTTACACAGGTAAGTTCATTTGCATATGACCGCCTCCAGAGCAAGACACTGACACATCACACCACAGGCCCCGCCCACTGGCATTCAGTCACTTAACAGCTGACATTTGCCTACACTGGAAGTGTTGCGTCAAAGACTAATAGAAGCCATTATAATTAGTGCCACTGCCTACACTTGACAAATTATGATAGAGAATTCAGTTTCTGACATACTCCACAACAGACAAATGAAGAGTGAAAGAACTCTGGCTTTGATGCCTCCAGTTTATACAGCTTGTTTGCAGCTCTGTAGATTTCAGAAGTATCTCAGCTTCAAAACAAGCAGGTGGTTTATTTTAAATGTGTCCCAGATTGTGTCAGAAGATTATGTTTGTTCAGAGAATTTGACAGCAGATTGATTTGTAACGCTTTGTCTGTAAATGATCATTTTATATCAATAATATTTTCAAAACACTTATTCGCATACAATAGCAAGCGACCGTTTGATACTGTTTTCTATGCAATTAAAAAAAAAAAAGAGATCCTTTTAGACAGAAGGTCAGAATGAGGGTTGAAAATCTGCTTTTTGGTGCAAAATACTTTATTAAAATAAGTTAACCTGAAGGAACATAAAAAAATAAATAAATAAAAAACATGTAACGATCCCCATTAAAAATCCAGTTATCTTCCCTAAACAGCTTGCACATTTAAATATTTTGTAATGATAAACACATGCACAGAAAACACAAAAGCAGAAATTCTCACCAGTTACTCCTGCAACCACCAGAGCAACACCGACACATACTCCCCCTATACCCAACACATACACAACCCAATCTGGAACAAAAAACATTATTATAAGTCATTATTACTAGAGATCGACATGGAGAATATGGTTTATTTATTTATTTATTTTTTTAGATATCTAAAAAAATGTCCACCTTTTCACCTTCATCAGTTACATAATACTAACAACCCAACCCAGAAATGGCGCCATCTAGTGTTTGTTGCCTGCAAAAGGCATTACAGTGCTAGTGGGTAAACTAACTGATATTATGCATAATGATATAGCTTTCTACCTGTGAACAGCATGCATTTAGTGTGACATACATACACTGAATTATATTCTAAACTTTTTACAAGGGAAATTGTCTGAATGGCTGAATTATACTCACTCGTGACATTCTCACTTTGCCTCTTTTTATTGATAATGTTAATGTGCTGACGGCGGATGCTGCTGCTGTTGGTGATGATCTCAAGATGATAATCTGAGTCCTGTGATTCTGGTGTTTGTGATGATCAGAGAATCCAGTCTGATGATCCAACTCAGTCTGTCTCTGAATCCCTCATCACTGAACATCTGTACGAATCTTACTCTGATCTCAGTGATTTCCAGCGATGAGAATGTCATTAAAATACCATCTCATCAGATCATTTTGGGTTGTTTGTGACTTCAGGATCAAAAGTAGCAGTATCTCCCTTCTTCACTGACTTAGTGCTTTGTCTTATCCGTCTCTGCACCAGGTATCTGAATCACAAATAAACATCTGCTGCATGAAATAGAAAAGAACTGAAAATAAGCAACAAACAAAAAACACATTTAAAGATTCCTTTGAATATGAAATGTCTAGTTTGTTGTTGGAAATGTGTTTTGTCCTTGATAGCATCACTGATTATAGTGAGAAGCTCTGGACTCCATAGCAGCTTTCACTGGCCAAGGACCACACAAAAGCTTTGTGACGACATGTAAAAACAAGCAATCACAGTTCACATTCTGTTTGGGGTGTATCAATGTCTCTACAATAACAATAGACTGGTATGTAAAACTCTTGGATGTATTTGCAAGAGATCTGTACCGTGATCTTCGTATTTAAAATACTTCTGAGAATCCAGCATTTAGTTAATCAGTAAACATTAAACCGACGTTTCTCTTCCACTTGAGGGGTTTTGGCATCCACGGCAGCTTGGTTTTCAGATTGTACAGTTAAAAAGCTTGACACACATCTCTGGGAAATCTGTAAGAATCAACCAATCAGATGATGACTTTTGTTGTGCCATATGCATGGGACGTTCAACTAGCGGTCTGTGGGCATACCAGCATCTGTCTCAAATGGCGCACTTTATGCACTTACTGTCTTGTAGTCTTACAAGGGCTGTGTGGCCCATGTATGTCGTTAAGTCCACAAGACAGCTGGGGCATCCCCATTTAATCATTTCGGGTTTCTAACAGAAGCCAGTGGCGCCAATGTGCTTTCTCAATCAGAAGTGGCTCATTTACTATCCATTCCACATTCCTAAAGTCTTTTGCTTTTTTGCTGAGTCCACCACTGGTGCGAGGAAAGCTTCACAGCAGATCCATTGAGTCAAGCAACGTACATCATGAAAGTGCAAGGCTAAGCAGGAACATACAAGTGTTTAGGGTGCCATTTGGGACAGGACCTATGATGTCTGAGACCAGGGTGTGAGACTGAACCTGAGGAAATGGAGATATAAAAATTTATTGCAACCAATAAAGCTGAAATACTGAATGTGAGAAAGGATGAACATTGCACAACTCACAAAGACAATACCTGGACATGAAATTGAGGGGCAGTTATACACAACAAACAGAGAATAAACAAGACAAAGGAAAACAAAAGCAATTATATAAGCAGTTCTAGAACAAAGGAAACAGGGAAAACAATGGAACACAAACTAGGGTTGCTAGAACAGAAACTGAAACAAATATTATGCTGAAATTCCTGCTATGCAAAAATTACAACCACGGTGACTAAGCATGTACTGTAACCTTATTGATTAATGACTCACCATAAACAGTGATACTAAAGATCCCTTTCACTCATGCTGTTACTGTGATGATGTAGTTTATAATCTCAGAGTCTGTGTTTGTGATGTTCATGATGGTCAGCGATCAGTCGATGTTCAGCTTCAGTCTGTCTCTGAATCTCTCAGTACCTTAATTACACTGAACATCTGTGCGAAGGTCTTTTGAATAATCACTGATTTGGCGATCTGGGGTGTCATTGAAAAACCATTTAATCTTTTCTTGTTGGCTTGTTTTAGCATTTGTGTTTTAGAGACCAAATCTGCCATCCATTACAAACGCGGCCTTTCTGTCTGTATAAACACCCAATGCACCTGGAGGGGAGAAACAGATTGAAGGTCCCCTTGTTTTTTGTTTGGCTTCAAAAAAATGACACAATGGAGCCTACAGTATAAGCTCAATATGAAAGTGTCATTTGTTATCAGAGGGAACTGTAAGTGCAGGAACAAAAAACATTCTAAATCCCACATATTTGTTGCAGGCAGACTCAGAAATATATAAATACTTCATCAATAAAAAAAAATATGTTAAATAAATGATACTTTATTCATGAACAAAGGGTACTAGAAAACAAAATATGAGCTTCATTTAACGTTACTCTAACGTTCCTCTTAACTCTTAAGCAATTCTGCACCTCTGTAGTGTTTTGAAGAAACCAATTTGTATACCTGTTTTTTATTTTATTATTATTGTGTATTAGGAGTGTATTATTGCGTTTCAACAGCGGGGTCTTTTACTGCACAGTTTAACGGAACTTACACACCATCAAAATACTTTTCAGAAAAAGAGCGAAGTATCACCTCAAAACGCTCATATGAGTTTATAGCTACCAAGAGCAATCGAAACAAAAGCCATACAGCCGAGAAAAGACAACATTACACAACGGTATAAAGCAAAAACAAATTAGGTCTGTCGAGAGTGTTGGTAGTCAGACTGTTCATCTGAAACAAAATACCAACCTACTTACGAAGCTGGAAAACTACATAAGTACGAAAATAAAAGGCTCATCGTTACCCTTTCTCGAAAAACAAGTACAGACTATTTATGGAAACTTCTACATTGATATCATCTCAAAATGTTTGTAAACAGATGGTAAAGGAACTGAGGTCTGCTGTGTTGTCATTTTTCACGTGTCCACGTTTTTCCCTTTGACACAGCTACACGTACAAGCTAAAATATTTACAAAATGGCTCATTCGAACATATATCAATTATTTCAGCGGTTTGTCAGCAGAAGGCAGCTTGTTTTAAACTAATTGCGCTAATGCTATGCGGTGGGATTCTGCCTTACATGTGTGCAGTGGCTCAGACCAGGATGTTTTTCATAGGGGTATGGGAGGAACCCAGAAGCCCTTTGTTATTTCAATATAAAAATGTTTTCACTATAATGTATTGGACTGTTTGGTGTCTAAAAACAAGTGAGTCTAATTAATTTATACTAAACAGTAGTGAGATATTTGTAAGTAGATGTAAGAAAATGACCATTTGTGTATTATTCCTCTCACCTCAGGTATTTAATAAAGGGGGCTCAACCTTAGCTTTATTGCTCATTCAACTTCCTCAAAACTCCCAAATGATTACTCTCAATATTGCATGGATGAGACATGCAGAAAAAATACAAAAAGCTCTAAAAAGACATACAAAAAAAAAAAAAAAAGGCATAAAAAAATGCATTTAAATTTTCATTTTCGCATAGCCTATTCTACTAGATTTGTAAAATTTGTAAATTTGTGATTTAATGCATAAATAAATATGAAAAAACAGTGTACTTCTGCACCTATTCCAGTGTGCTAGTACCACTGTGTGTACATTTATTTGCATCAATTCTAAAAAACACATATCAGTTTACACTTACAGCACTTACATGCAGTGCTGGGAGCAGTCAAAAGGGGTCAAAGACGCTGTCATGACGTTTGCATATTACTGCATAAAATTTTATTTAACCTAAAAAGAACAGTAAAGCGACATCAGAATATCAATTTAGGCTATTGCTATTTTCCTGTATTTTCCACCAGGGCATAAATTGTGTGTTTTTGTGTGTGTGTTTTTTTTTTTTTTTTGATGTGTTTTGTTTTTTGCTATGAACATTGATTTTAATGTTTGTTAATACATGTATTATTTTGTACAATAGCACATTTGTATTGTGCATTTGTTAATGTACATCATTTATTAATGTTAACAATTTTAAATAATTATATATAAACTATTAACGTTATTACATATATTAAATTGTTCATATTAATATATTATTTCATAATGTAATATAATATACACCAACTCTCTCTCACACACACTCTCTCTCTCTCTCTATATATAGGCTACACACACACACACACACACACACACACACACACACACACACACACACACATATCAAACTTTTATAAAAACTTTTAACTGTAGGTTTGCTCAGCCTTTCAACTGATACTTGTTCAGAGTGGCCCTGACTATTACTGTTTTAATTTTCAAGTCTTTTTACTGTACAGTTTTTAACAGGCCCGGCTGCAGGAGGTGAGGTGATTGAGGGGTGTAGGTTTGCTCAGCCTTTACTTTCTTACACCATCAAGCAAATTAATGGCAAAATCACTCCAAGCATCTTAGTGCATTCTAACACTTTTACATCATGCCCCATTTTTAAACACTCATAAAAAAAATTCCTTTATAGGTTTGCTTATTCATTCAATGAATTCCTCCTCACAGACACCCTGACTATTACTGTATTAATTTTATAATATTTTTACTGTGAAAAAAATTCCTTTATAGGTTTGCTTCACTCAAAAAAAGCAAAAGTACATTCCTAGCACTTACACCATTTCCCATTTTCAAACACTCATGAAATGGTTCCTTTATAGTACTCATTCTTTCAAATTATTACTGTTCACAGTCACCTAGTTCATTACTGTTAATTTTCAGATCATTTCTGGTATAGTTTGGAAAATTAGTGTAAATTTCACTACAAGCATGAGGTGCATAAGCACTTTTACATCATGTCCTATTTTCAAACACTCATAAAAAAAAAAAAAAAAAATTTTGTTAGTTATTTTTAATCAAGACTATGCAGTAAAGACTTGATAACAATAATAACCAGTGTGATATGAACATGAAATACAAACTTCAAAGTTTTAAACTTCCAGACTTTTAAACTTCAACAATGAAAATACAGTTTAAAAAATGACTTATCTACTAACTAGTAATGTACCTGAATTAAGCACTAGTAAAATAATGAAAATACATAACAGTTGTAATGTGAGACCACTATCAATATCTACTTTTGTATAAAAAAATATGGCACATGCTTTAGTCATTTCCCACCTAACACTGTAATGTCCATTAAAATGTTTGGGTGAAAGATTATTTAGGTGGTTTCTATGGAAATGTTCAGTGACATCAGAGCACATGTGTGTTGGACATGGAGGAAATTAAAATTTCATTAACAACAAATTAATAAAAATCAAAGGTAAATATTGCTTTTTTATTCTTTGTCATTTCAACATATTTATACCTTCAGAGTGTTTTTTAAAAGCTAAAAAAAAATTAAGTTAAATAAAGAGTATTTTGCATACACAAAATGCTAAGTATTGAGTCAAAACTAATCAATTGAAGCTATCCATTTTTCACAAAACAACTACAGAAATGTCATTTCACCACTACCCTCTCTGTGACTGAGAAATGACATTTATGATTCCCTAAGCCTAATTATTGGATTCGCGAGTAGATTTGTGATACTTTTATATTATAATATATTACAATACTATTTTATTTATATTCTGATCATTTTTTTTCTTTCTAAATTATATTACTTTTATATGAGGTGATTTCATTTTATCTATTTTAAAGATACCACCTAAGACAACAAAATAAATGTCTGATATGGTGACAAAATAAAAGCTGACCTATAAAGTATGAGAACTAAAAGAGAGACGAGGAGAGATACCTGAGGGAAAAAAAAAGAAAAAGGGTAGTGAAAGCAATTGCAGATCTGTCCAAAGCGGTAACATATAAGGAAATGGAAATCAATCAAAGAAGCCAGACTGAGAGGAGATTTAAAAATGCGTCACAATGTGTGCCTATCTTTCACCACTACTCTCCTGATGTTGCCTAGCAGCCAGAACAGAATGTTGACATTTCCCCCACACCACCTTCTGCCAGATCTCAATCCAAACAACAGAGTGATGTAAGGAAAGGATGGCAAAACCATCGAGAGTATAGGCAGCACTGTATGAGGAGTAGCATAGCTTGAAAGCTTTGCGAGCACAATACCACCAATGATATGATAGACTGATTTAGAAACATGAGACAGGCTGACTCTCAAATGCACAACATCAAAGCGACGGAAATGGTAACGGCACCTAGCACTTTCTGAAGAACTTTTGAATTTTCATAATGTTCTGATACTTTGAACTGAGAGACAGATATAAAAAACTTCCAATCAGACAGAGACAAACACACATCATTTCCAAAATCTGAGGTACAAACCAGAATATATCATGTAGGCCAAATCCCTGAGCCTGCACTGTAAAAGTAATCACAATTGAAAGTTGGTAAATACAACTGATTTTGGCAAATTTGTTGGTTTTCGGTGGAAAGCTGTGTTATATGAACTTTCAGTTGAATCTCTTGTTGGTTAAACTAAACTGTCAAATGAAACTGAACTTAAGAACAGCTACTGTATTGGACAAAACTGTTTACAACTATATGTGGTTGGCTAAAAAAACATAATGAATATAGTTTATAGTGAATACGATCAGAGAAATTGCCAGTAGCCTATATATATATACCTGCTCAAAAAAATTAAAAGGGAACACTTTGAAAACATCAGATCAATGGGGGAAAAATAATACTGGGGAGTAGCTATACTGATATGGACTAAGGTAATTTGTTAGGAATGAAAAGAATGCCACATTGTTTTAATGGAAATGAAAGTTATCCAACCTACAGAGGGCTGAATTCAAAGACACTCAAAATTAAAGTGAAAAAAAGATGCAGCAGGCAGTCCATTAAGCTGAAATTTCATTGCAACAACTCAGAAATGGTACTCAGTAGTTTTGTATTTACGTTAGCATGCATGCCTGACTGGCGTGGGGGTATGCTCTAATGAATGAAGGATGGTGTCCCTGGGGAGACATTCCCTCCCAAGAATCTGGACCAGGGCATCCACTGAGCTCCCTGGACAGTCTGAGTTACCTTCCTGGTGATGTGAATGGACCGAAACATAATGTCCCCAGAGGTGTTTCTATTATAGGATTGTGTCAGAGGCGGCGTGGGGGACATTCAGTGAGTCAATTCCCCTTCATCCTCCTGGAACTGACTGCACACTCTAGCCACATGAGGCGGGGCATTGTGGTGCCTGGGATGAACAAGGACCCAATGCACCAAGCGTGGGTCTGACAACGATTTCCAATGACTCCATCCGATACCTAATGGCAGTAAATTATTACCATTTGTCACAACCTGTAGGGTCTCTGTGTTCCTCCATGGATATTATGCCTTTGAACCATCACTGACCCACCACCAAACCGGTCATGCTGAACAATGTTACAGGCAAGCCTTAACATTTCTCCACCCAGCTTTTCCAGACCCTTTTACACATCTGCCACACACGTGCTCAGGGTGAACCTGCTCTCATCTCATGAAATGCACAGAGTGCCAGAGAGGGCGGGACCTGCCAATTCTGGTGTTCAATGGCAAATACCAGTCAAACTACACAGTGCCGGGCAGTGAGCACAGAGCCACTAGAGGGGCGATCAGGCCCTCAGACCACCCTCATGAAGTCTGTTTCTGATTGTTTTCTCCAGAGGCATTCACACCAGTGGCCTGCCCAGAGGTCATTTTGTGTGGGGCTCTGGCGGTGCTCATCCTGTTCCTCTTGCACCTGAGAGGAGCAGATACAGGTCCTGCTGATGGGTTAAGGACCTTCTACTGCTCTAATCCAGCTCTACTAGAATAACTGCCTGTCTCCCGGAATCTCCTACATGCTCTTGGGGCTGTGCTGGGAGAGCATAAAACCTTCTGGCAATGGCACATGGTATGTATGCATCCTGGAGGAGGTTGGACTGCCTGATGCAACCTTTGTAGGATCCCAGGTATAGCCTCATGCTACCAGCAGTGACACTGACCCTAGCCAAATGCAAAACTAGTGAAAAACAATCAGAAAAGATGAATAGGGAAAAAATGTCAGTGGCCTCCACCTTTAACAAAGTACAATTATAGTTTTGGGGGTTTTCTAATGGTTGCCCATCTAGTGCACCTGTTGTTAATTTTATTAAGACCAAAGCAGCTGAAATAAATTAACAACAACCCCCTCTGCTATGTAACGACCAGATCAATATCCCAGAAGTTTAATTGCAGTGATGCTATACTCTGATTAAAAAGTGATTCCTTTAAATTTTTTGAGCAGTGTGTATATATATATATATATATATATATATTAACAGGCATTTACAATGGTACAATGGTTTATGGTTTGTATATATGTATATTAAAAATAATGTTCTTAATGTTCTTAAAATGTTTCCCCATTGGCTGTAAAAAATGAATGAACAACCAATAAGATTTAAGCTTATTGGCAGATTGTATTACTGTGTTGTGTTCAGTGGTGAATTTGAGTAATGTGACTCTCTAGAGTGGTACAAAGGGAAGCAGTTTGTGTCAGCATCAGTGTGTCTGATCTCAGCATCAGTTTCTCTCTACCTCTGGAGGTGGAATATCAGGGAGAAAAACAGCTACAGCCTGTGGCAGCACAATCCCATCAGCAACCAGACTCAACATCTGGTCATCACTCAACTCTGTCCAACCATGTGCGGGTACAGCAGAACTTGATGCTATGTGTTTTATTCATTGAGCTTATCTATGCTCTGTTGCAAAGTAGTGCATTCCATATTAAGACAAATTTAAGAACAAAGATGTAATAAAATTTAAATCTTGTTTTTAATGCATCAGTTTTATTTTTATTTATTTATAATTCTCAAAGTTGATGATGCAACAGTTCAGATCATGATGAAGGAGATCATTTACATAATCCGACATTCTAAAAACAAGTCCACAAACAATGGTGAGTTATAGAGGCTTTATGTGATGTTTCATAAACAAATTTCAGGAGGAGCAATGCAGGATAATTAACCCAGCCAGTTCATCATTAGTGATTACACCATTTACCAATCAGCTCAAAGAGAACACCTATAAATAATGGGAAGGCGTCCTACCTTCCGTTATCTCAGCTTTCCAGAATCGACACATCCAATGCGCCGCGCAGCATGTCTGAATTGAATCGTCCTCTGAGGACAACACCTTGGATGATGCAGCTACACACGTCTCTGCAGCCAGGCGTTGAGGGGCACAAAGCGGCTCTGCTGGACACTCCAACCGCTTCAGGCCAGCGGCTGCACTGTGGGGCCCGCCCAGGTCTTCCCGCATTACGCCCAGCTCATACCTCCAGACACAGGGGATTCTCCCTTTTCCCTTCAACCTCAGGTATCAGCCACCCGTCCTGGCGTCCTCCCATGCCTCTTTCCTCACTTCAGCCGCGGAGAAATGGACATTGACAGGCCCTCGTAGCTTACTCTCAAAGCGCCCGGTATCCAGCGTTCCTGTGGAAGCTAAACAAAGGTGGAGCTACAAGCCCTCACGTCTCCTCAGGCGGGGAAGCCACCACCAATATCCACTCCTCCATCGAAGCTAAGGACAAAACGAAGCCGGGCTGCAATGTTCATATTCACAGCCGATCAATTACAACACCTTCAAAGGCGGATTCCCGATCCATCGGGCGAAACAAAAAAGCCTCCGGCAAGCGGTTCAAGCATCAGATCCAGCAAAAGACTCCCCGTTATTCCCCTCTCTTTCCTGCTCTCTCTTCCTATCTAGCTCCCAGTGCCGTTTCCAAGCGCCAAAGCCACGTGCCCCTCTGCAAGGCGGTTCCCATCAGCTACTTTTCCCCCACCCATCCATGGCTCAGGCCTGTTCATCTTTCCCTGTCCTCATCAAACCCCTACCATGCCACTAGCGCCCATGCCCGGATCCCTACACCTGTCTCAGTAACATTCGGAACAAAATTCTCTCAGGTCTGGGATAGATCTTTTTCCCTCTGTCTCCTATTTGCGCCTCGTCCCTCCGACCATAATTTGACTGCGGCAAATTTTCAGTGCCTAAAAAATACTGCACATATTCAGTCCATTATTCTATCATTTTACCAAGTGCCATCCACTTTCAATGCTTCACCGAAGTAATCTATTCCTCTTTCCACAGGGAGACCACGGCCTCAGCTGACTATCTCACAATTATCGCAGAGCTTGCGCTATATCATGCAGGGGTTTCCCCATTTCTACACCTACCATAAATTTATTCTCTGCAAAATGTGGCTATCCGAGTGGCCCAGTGGAACCAGTGTCCTTACTGGGGCTTTGGACTCTGAACTTCACAATGGTATTTTTGGGCTGCAGTAACATCCACGCATGTGCTGTATGCCGATCCATCGCTACCTCCTCCTGCTGCCCCTTGTCAGCCATCCATTTCCTCCTGTGCTGAACGATCTCAGCCAAGTCCACCATCTGGGTCCATCTTTCTCTGGCAGGCAACTCTGCATCCAGCTTTAATATAGCAGATGCTCAGAACAACACTGCCATTTCACTGCATATTTACCACCCAGTGGCCAAATTGACTCATGCCAGCTTGATTTGCCCTGTACAAAAATGCCAATAAAGAGTGATAAACAATATATAGACTCCTGCCAAATGTTTCTCGTTTATCTTCTGGTGCTCCATCACCCGACTCAGATTTTTCTATCTACTGTCAGGTCTCTCCACCGCGGTTTTCATCGGTGTGAAAGTCTCCCCTCTGAAGCCTCATATGCCCCAATCTTCAGTCTGCTTTCATTGAACCTGAAACAGTCGATCTAATCAGAAGACATGAAGCCTTAATTTAGGTGATGCGTACTTTTTTTTCATTCCCCCTAACAACATCTTCCGGTGTCAGTCCCATGGGCATGTAGCAACCAGAAAATTTTACTGCAGTAAAAAGCATCTCATAATGGAATCTTTCTTCCCCCACCTTGTTCCCGTCCGAGCACATTAGCAGCCTCATCCCGGTTTGATGAATTTTCTCTTCACTACCGCGACATGCGACAAAGCCATCTATGATCAGGCGCCAGTCCATGGCGCTTGGATGGCCAAAGTGGAACATCACCTCTGGTTCAAGGTGATGCCCATCCATGAATTTTGGCATACGGCATCTGCCGTGAAAAATTTCTACTTTCAGATCCGTCCGTTTGGCTGCATAAGCAGCCACTTCGACATGTTGTCGAAGCAATTTGCTGGATCCTTTCAACAATTACGCCCGTTACCTACCTTATTCATCTCTTGGGCGATTTTTAGTACTTATCACCGCCTGATTCCATCCCAGCGGCGAACTCTTGTGACAACTCAAAGGTTTTCGCCAGGCTCGGGATTCCCCTCACTCAGGAAAAAACCGGTTAAAGATTCAAGATGTTAGATCTTTTTTTTGGGAACCTTGATTCACAAAAGTTCAGCTTCTCTACCGGGAAAAAAGTGACAGAACGATTCTGGTGGCTCACTCTCTCTTAGCAAATCAAGCGTGACTGCTATCCATTCTTGGTCATCTAAATTTGGCGATCGCATAATCCCTCAAGGAACATGCTAGGTCTCTCATCTCCTCCGTTTCACGAACTAGGGATAATTATTGATAACCAATCCATGCGAGACAAACTCAGTTGTGGATTTCCTTCCTTAAACAATGGAACAGATTATCGCTTCTTTTACAGTGATTTTGGTTTCTTCCCCACCAACATCCAATTGGCCCCAGCCCCTCGATGGGTTGGGAAGGATTTTACCAAAACCACTGGTTCGGCTTCTACATGGCCCTCCCGGCTGTTAGATTTACCCCAATAGGCATTATATCCTCCGCCCTCTTCGAGCTATATCCTATCGTCGTGGCAGCCTTTCTGTGGGGAAAAGAGTGGTCCACCACCAGCATCGTTATTCACTGCGATAACGAGGCTACTTTACACTGCATTAATAATGGCCGTTCTCATTCACCCACCTTAACCTTCCTTCAGTTCAGGAAATCCCAAGCCAAATCCTTTCATTCTCTTTCACAGATGACTCTAGTCACCTGTCTCCATTTTTGGTTCGTCTGTCGTCTTTCGGTATCTCAGCCGGCCAATTTCTCAGCCATTCCTTCAGAATATGGGCAACCACAGCGGCTCAAAGCATTTTCCCAACAGCGAATCAAACACTTCCGGTCGCTTCAGTCATCTGAAACATTTCAAGAGCCACATCCAATGGGACGGCAAATCTCAAAGCCCGCAAACCCTCGTCAGTTTACCCATTTTTCCCCTAGTCATCTCCATTTCCCATTTCAATGGCACCCCGCTCCTGCAGGCGCATTATATCTCTTCCCCACTGCCGCAGCAGTGTTAAAAAAACAAAACAAAAAAAAAGCTCCGCGGGCTGCTCCATATTTCACCACTGCCGCAGCAGTGTCTGCTCCGCAGAACCTTTCGTATTTCTCCTGCAGCGGTATCTGCTCCAGCAGGAGCAGTTCCGTATTTCCCCTACTGCCGCGGCGGTGACAGCTCCCGCAGGGCTGCGTTCCGTATTTCCCCCCACTTCCGCCAGCAGTGTCTTCTCCCGCAGGGAGCACTTTTTCTGTATTTCCTCACTGCCACCACTGGCAGCTCCCGCGAAACCTCTATCCATATTTTCTCCTGCAGCGGTGTCTGCTCCTGAAACTGCCAGCATTCCCGTGCGCAGCAGTGGCCAGGCGGTGTATCTTTCCTGCTGCCACAATATTAGCGTCTCAGCAGGTTATCGTCTCTCTCTTTCAGTGGACGGCTTCCACGGTGATCCGAATTTTCTTCTAGACATATTTGCAATAATTATATGCCAAAGGACGTCAGCGCCATCTAACATTAAGCCCAGCTTTTTGGGCTTTCTGGCTGCTGTCTGTTCTAATTACTCTTTTAGGGAACACTTTGGGCTGAATGAACTTCGGGAAGTCTTGCCCGACCGAGGCTCTCTCCCGGACAACTTAGCCAAATCATAACATTTATTTAATAGCCGGTAAATGTGAACTCATGAAGTGATGTTCATAAACAATTCGGGAGGAGCGTACGGATCAGTAGCACCTGACAGTTCATCATTAGTGATTACACACAGTTTACCAATCAGCTCAGAGAACACCTATAAATAATCGATGCGATCTACAGCCGTTATCTCTCGACTTTCAGAATCCCTCCATGTCACTAATCCTAAGCACCTTCAGCCAGTTTCTGGCTCAGGTAGAAGCTTCGGGGAATCTTTGCTTTGGGCTGGGCTGAACTCAGAGCTCAGACCCCTCTCTCTCGGATGGGTGGGTGGGTGGAGTGCCGGGCTGGGGGAGCCTGCAGGGCTGGGAGCTCTCTCCCAGGACAGCGCCAAATCTGCCAACATTCAATTATAGTAGAAGTGAACTTGTGAAGTGATCTGATATAATCCCTAGATGGAAATAAGATGATCAATGCTCTTATAATTTTGCATAGTTAGGTTAGAAAAATAAATATGTATTTGTTGTTGATGTCAATAGTTTGTGTGACAGTCAAGCTGTATGGTATTTGGGGCAATTTCATTGATGCAATCTAATAATAACAATATTTACCATTGTGTCATTTTTAGCCTGGGAAATCTTTTTTGCTGTTGTTTAAGAACTATGCATTAACAATGAATGGTTCATTTGTGTGTAATTAAATTTAATTTTCCTTTGTATCTTGTGTGCTGTTTTTATTTTATTTTGAGAGGGCTACAGAGGGAGAATCATGTGGGTATGCATCTGTCTGCATAAGGCGATGAAACATTCCTGAGAACAAAGTCCCTTTCATAGACGTTTGGATTCGGTATGTGATCTCTGATGCTTTGGAGTTACAGACATTTTGGGGGATTGTTGAGGGATCCCACTCTGATGATGTGGGGACCTGAAATCATCATTCTGGAACAAAAAATCTAGCTTATTAACATGTTGTATGATTATGATATAAGCCCACATTCCACTGAGGTTTGAGAGTCAGAGGTGAAGCCTGTTATAGTCTTACTCATGTTGTATACATGCATGGTACCTATTATTGAACATTTGTGGTTGCTGTGCATTTGAGGCATGTTAGAGGAAGGCGTGTGATTTTTCCATTCCGACTGCTATTCGAAACTCATGGTTTTACCACAGTGTGCATGATCATCATGATTTAATTGATAAGTTGTTGTTGTCTCAAATCAAGCAGTGCTTAACTGTGAAACCTTACTGTGTGAAATGTGCAAAATGTCATGTATTTATTTTTTTTGTAAGTGAGAAATTAAATATTTAGAAGTGCATATTGTGCTTACCTCTCCTGCTTATGGGCTACCCAGTTTTGAACCTTTGGGTGGTTTTCCAAAGGCTGAGTCATGAAAGTCTATCAGAAATGTCATTTCACAAAGGCTAGATGAATCAAAATTTCATTTTCATTTTTGATCCTGAAAGGTAGTGATGTATATGTCAATGCATTTGTAAAATATAGGCATTTTATGACAAACTAAATGGCCGATGGCCACATATGGAAAAATTGGTATTGTTCAGCTTCAGCGGAATGTTGTGCTGAATATAAACAGAGCAGTCTTGTGATTTTTTTTCCAAACTGTTCAAGGAGATGTAAGCAAAAATAGCCATTTGCCATATCTCCTTTCATATCTGTTTTTTTTTTTTTTTTTTTTATTTTTTATGATATTATTATTATTTATTTATTATGAGAATGGCGATCAGAAGCTTGAATGTGATGCGTAACACAATAATTAACCTAATTGGTTCTTGCATGTCAAGCAAGCATGCTTGAGCTTCCATCTCATGTGTGTGTTGATTATGAATGTAAATAAAAAGCCTAAATTCAATCTGTTCATCACACATAAAGGTGATGAGTTTTGCTCAAAATTTGAGCTGTACAATTCACATGGATTAGTTTTACAATTTCAGCACTTTTACACTTTAAGTATCAAAAGTGTGTGCAAAAGTGTTCAGAATGAAAAGAAAGGATTGAAGTTCAAGGTTGAAGAATTTGTGTTGTTATATTGTTGTTTATAATTAAACAACTATTGAACAATAATGCAAACGAAGAGTATAGATACAGGATAATAATTGTGCAAAAATACAAGAAAATTGTAAACATAAACAGAACAACTCCCAATTTATACAAAATAAAACCTTTACAAAAAGAAAGAAAAAAAAAGCTACATTTGAAGCAATTTTATACAAATATATGGAAGCTGCACACAGTTTCATGCACACAATCCTGAAACATGTTAACACACATGACACTAAAATAACACAAACATTATTTTAAAACAAAGAATGTTTCCACATATGGTACATCAATCAAAATTACAATTATTTTTTAGTGCACTGTAAATGATACTGTATATTCCTACGATTGGCCAATTAAGAACCAGTTGTTTGATTTTGTAGTGAAAGGGATCACGGGCACTCTTTGTACAAGCAAGTTTTTCTATGCCAATTCCCTATATATTGGCATTGTCCATCCTAAAGTAATACAATGTGATTGAATCCAGTTTCACAGCTTTGAAATTAGAATAATCACAGCTATATTCAGGATGAATATAAAGCATTGAAAATAATAAAATAGCATCGTGACTTTGTGAGTGAAACATCTAATTTTCAGTTAAATGGGTCATGACATGATAGATCAAATTTGCCTTCATCTTTTGACATCTGTGGGTCTTTGTACCATTAAAACTTCCTCTAAGTTTCATAGCTTGCATTCTCCACCCTCATTATAAACAATGCATTTTAGTGATAAGCTCCTCATTTTGATAATATTGCAGGATCTGTGATGTTACACAGGTAAGTTCATTTGCATATCGACAGCCTCCAGGCAAGACACTGACACATCGCACCACAGGCCCATACTGGCATTCAGTCACTTAACAGCTGACATTTACTGGAGAACAGTGTTTGGCGATAAAACAATAGAAGCCATTATAGTGGTGCCACTGCCTACACTTGACAAATTATGATGAAATTCAGTTTCTGACGCCTCCACAACAGACAAATGAAGAGTGAAGAACTCTGGCTTTGATGCCTCCAGTTTAGCACAACTTGTTTTGCAGCTCTCTACAGACTGAAGTATCCCAGCTTGAGAAACAAAGCGGTGTGGTTTATTTTAAATGTGTCCCCAGATTGTGTCAAGAAGATTATGTTTGTTCCAAGAGAATTTTGTTAACCAGATTGATTTAATATGGCAGCTTTGTCTATGTGTCATTTTATATCAATAATATTTTCAAAAACACTTACCCATTACGCCCTACAATAGCAAAGAGACAGTTTGATACTGTTTTCTATGCAATTAAAAAAAAGAGAGATCCTTTGAATGAAGGTCAGAATGAGGGTTGAAAATCTGCTTTTTGATTAAAAACACTTTTATTAAAATAAGTTAACCTGAAGGAACATAAAAAAATAAAAAATAAAAAAAACGTATAACGATCCCCATTAAAGGAAATCATCTTCCCTAAGCAGCTTGCACATTTTAAATATTTTGTAGCCAAATAGCTTACATGCACAGAAAACACAAAGCAGAAATTCTCACCAGTTACTCCTGCAACCACAGAGGCAACACCAAACCCCTTACTCCCCCTAACACAGCACCCATACAACCCAATCTGGAACAAACATTTATTATAGTCATTATTACTAGAGATGAACATGGAGAATATGGGTTTTATTTATTTCCATTTGTTATTTTTTTAGATATCTAAAAAAAAATGTCACACCTTTCACCTTCATCAGTTACGCCATGCTAACAGCTTAACCCAGAGAAATGGCACCATCTGAGTGTTTATTGCCTGCAAAGGCATTACAGTGCTAGTGGGTAAACCTGAATGATATTATGCATAATGATATAGCTTCTACCTGTGAACAGCATGCATTTGAGTGTGACATACATGCTGAATTATATTCTAAACTTTTACACAAGGGAAATTGTCAGAATGGCTGAATTATACTCACTGCGTGACATTCTCACTTTGCCTCTTTTCCCACTGATAATGTTAATGTGCTGGCGGTAGGATGCTGCCTGCTGTTGTTGATGATCTCAAGACAGTAATCTCAGAGTCTGTGTTTGTGATGTTCTTGATGGTCAGGATCAGTCAGTGATCCCAGCTTCAGTCTGTCTCTGAATCTCCTCAGTACCTTCATTACACTGAACATCTGTGCAGGTCTTGCTGAGACCAATCTGTTGATTTTGGTGATGTGAGTGTCATTAAAATACCATTTAATCTTTTATTATTGGCTTGTTTTGCCATTTTATTTTGAGACAAATCTCTCCCATCCATTTACAAACACTGACAACAAAATAATGACTACTGTATTGCCCACAGTATAAACAATATGAAAGTGTCATTGTTATCCAAGGGGAACTGTAAGTGCAGAACAAAAAGTATCTAAATCCATGTTAGCCATGGTCAGAGTCAATATAAAACAAACTACATAATGTGGTGTAATATCTCTCATTTCTATTCCCTACCACTAGATGGCAGACATGTAGCACTTCGATTTTAGACCAACATTACGTCTGTTCCTATTCAAATTGTTTGAGGAAATAGCAGAAACAGTAGGCTCTTGGAAGCAGGTCAGTTCATAGCTACTGAGTAAATGGTACGAAAGTTTGTTAAGAGAGAATAAAGTTAAGTTTTTTTTTTTTTTTTATGAGGTCTACAAGTCATAAGCTGTAAACAATGCAGAGAAAAATAGTTTTCAAAAAAATAAAAAATAACAATAACAGGATAATAATGTACATATATTACATGATAGAAATAACATCAAACAAAATAAATGCTTTACATTCTTGTTGGGGATATTTTCATTTCTCAAAAGCAATTCCCTCAACTTCACTAAAGAAAAAGATAAACGTACTGTTGTCAGAAATGTTGTGTAACACAAAATCAACAGTTTTGTACAAAAATTGAAAACGCCATGAGTCTGATGAAATTGGGGCCCTGGAATCTCTTCAACCTCCTGCTGAAACAAAACCTTGGCTGCAAAGGCCATGAATGATGGCCTGTACAAATTATTCAAATAAAAAATGCACACAGTAAGGGAACATAACATGCTCATGTTCAAACATGTTTTGAAACACCCCTACTGGGAGGGGACATCCACAAATAAGATGGTTGGCAGAGCCGTGAAGGTGGGGGAGGCTTCATGAATGGTGGGCAGAGCTGTGGCAGATGTTGTGGTGGCTTTAGTGTGAGGGGGTTGGTGGTTGGAGGTGTTTAGGTTTGCAGAGTCCTAAATGTTTTTCTATAAAATCAGGTTTCTTAGAATTGTTGATTTGCAGTAAGGCAGTGATAATGTGGTTGACTTCTGCAGAGGTGTCCCATTTGTTGTATTATGATGTATTGTAAATTCTGAAAAACAGCAGTATAAGATTGCACTTTTATTCTGTTTTTAATTTTTTAATATATCAGTATTGTAAGTTGTGATGAGACCCCCCCTTTTCGAATTGTGTCTTACACTTCTGGGGAAAAAATACCATTACAAGTCTGCAGGAAATTATTTACACATCAACAGAGCTCAATATTGTCAACCCAATATTTGTTATGTTACAAATAATAGTACATTATATATTGTACATTTATTTTAACATTTTTACTAACGTTTTATTATGTTAGAAAACATGAATATCCCAGAATAGTATGCTAGAAAATAAGAGCAAGCTGTAAATATTATAAAAATAATTCTATCTTCGACACTTTTTGATCAAATCAAACACTGACTGAGCTAACCAATAATAAGGTTATACTGCGATGTTTGAAAATAACTGGAGAGAACAAAATTTATCAAAATTTATGTGTCAAACTATCTATCTAAACTTTCATTAAATACTAAAATAGGCTGTTCATTTGTTGGTGTAATAAGTCACATTGATTTAACCATAAAACCTGGTAATGTTAAAATGTATATCCTGAATGCACACATGAAATTAAGCCTTGGATAAAAGCGTCCTGCTAAATGTAAATGTAATTTTTCAGAATTGCTAATAAAATTAACCTTACTCACGTGTCCCGATGTTGCTACTTGCTAGCAGTTTTATAATGTTGGAAGTATTACTGTACACACACTACAAAACAAATATTCATCCAAACTAGCAGGTGGCACTGTCTGAAAAAACGATAGTTCTGGAAGTGCTGTTCTGAGTGCAGATCTGAGAGTGTGTGTAGTTGGAGCCTCGGGCCTGCAACCTCACCTACTCAGAAGGCCGAGGGCGATGGCCTCAAGGGAATAAACAGTAATATCAGTTGTTTAGATAATGGCTGTAAATGAAACTAAAAATCGATTCATCGCTTGCAACCCTAAAGACAACATTACACAACACAACAGTAAAAAGCAAAAAATAAATTAGGTTTTATTGAAGGTGTTGAGTGGTCGACTTTTTTCACGAGTAAATAACCTGCGGTCAACTGCGGTTGAAAAAATACATGATCAAGCCATCCGCACTTTTTTTTGGGGGGCAGATGGCATCTAATGATTGCAGAGGCGGTCAAAATGGACCCAAAGGCAGCTGTCATATGGCGTTTAAAAACGACCTGCATAGGCATACAATTTAATTTTAACTAAAAAATACCATAAGCGACATCAAAATATCAATTTTTTGCTATACAGCTTCCTCTGCAATCCTTTCTCTGGGTGCCAGAAAGCATTTGATAGAGGCTGAATGGAGCTTTTTGTGGTCTGTTCACAGAGCATTTTTGGGTTTGGCTTCTTTCCCAAAGCAGTCATTTATTTTTTGAATGCTCAGCCAGAGTCTCACTGGTTCTTATATCTCCCCCTCCTTTTATATTGGCTTATCAGCCAGAGCCTTGAGTAGCGTTGAACAGTGTCACTGTAGTTCAAAGTTGTATGAATACGTCCCATAAAATTTCCAATTTATGCTGATAGCGTTTTGTTGTATATATCAAACATTTACCAGCTCAGTTAAAGAATGCTTAAGGTATTTGATACATTTGGTAAAATTGTCTGGTTATAAGATTAGTGGAACAAATCCATACTCATGCTTTAATTTAGCTGCTAAATCAGAGATTCAGGCCTTATCATTCCTGTCAATGATGAGTTTAGTATCTTGGAATCAGGTTTTCCTTCAGTATCTACGCCATTTTCCAAAATTATCAATCTCTTTTGGATAGATTAAGGCGATCATCTGTGTTGGTCTCCCACTCTGTTTGGCTCTTCCTTGGAAGGATAGCCACTGTTAAGATAAGTACTTCCGAGGAGCCTACAATTACCATGTAAATCTATGCACAGGTTAAAACCTCATAAGCTGAGGGTTTCTGGGAAGAGAACCTTTACTGTGATTGATTGGGGTTCTTGTCTGGGGAAATAGTTTTACTATCTCTAAAACCCAACTCGCAAATGATTCATTATAGAGTTAATCTATAAGGCATATGCTACATGAAAATAAAAGCCTGACCCATTCTGTCCTGTGTGTAGCTCAAGTCGGAGTACATATATACATATGTTCTGGCTGACTGTTCTGAACTAACGTTGCTCTAGTCCTTGGTAGAAGACTTGTTATGTGAATCTCTGAGACTCAGATCCAAAAGGACCCACTGCTTTTTTCTTTTTGCTGGATGATTTGTTGCTGTGTCATTGTCTGTTAATCAAGGATTCTATTTGCTGCACTGACCGCGCGAAAAAGTTTATATCTTAAAATTCGTGTGACTTTGATCCATCGCTACGCAATTCGACTGATGTAGGTGTCATATCATTGCTGGACATAGTGCCGCTTTTGAGGTACCAGCCTAAAATATATCCACTTGGATGCCACCCAAAAGTATTCAAACAATTTTGGTTGGCCTTTAAGTATGTCAGTATCAGATCTATTGAAATCCTTTGAAATGTACTTGTTATCCCCGCTAATACTCTTTTTGTAATCCATTGAATTGTAACCCCCGAGGGTTTAATAATTATTTTTATTTTTTTATGTATGATGGGACGACCTCTCAAGGCTCTTGCGTAAAAAGTTATAAATCCAAAAAATGTTTTGCTAAATAAATAAAAAAGAAAAAAGAAAATCAATTACTGGGCCAGCGGTATGATAGACTGATTTGAAAAAATTGAGACAGGCTGACTCTCCAAATTAAAATAAAATCCAAAACGCCAAATGGTAATAGCACATATCACTCTATGAAGAACTTTTAGTTTTTCACAGTTCTCCCTGATCGCTGAATGCGGTGAGACACGATATAAAAATCTCCAGTCATGACAGGAATCTAAACACATCATTTCCTAAATTCTGGTACCAACAAGAATTATCATAGGCCTATGACCTTGAGCGTTTTACCAGTGACCAAACCTCACAAGGAAAATTACTCTTGTTTGGAAAAAGGAATCTTTGAAACACGTCAGTAGATTATGGCCTTGAAATCCACACACACGCCACAAATCATCCTTTTTTTCCTACACCATGCAAACACATGTACCACTTATATTCAATGGTGCTCATCAAGTTTTTTAAAGGCAGTTCTTATAGCTGGATAGTTAGCCTCTTTAAAAGAATTACTAGAGAAATTTCAGTATTCAGGACTCTAACAGTTATTTAGCCTCACAATGGTGAAAAATTTTTAAGTTTTTTGCATTCATTTATTGCATTATATTTTTGCCATATGCAATAGGCTGTGTCAAGTCTTAATTGTACAGTATGCTACTGTAAAGCGTGTTCTCTAGTGATACAAATCAGCAGTTTAATTAACATGTGACGAGTGGGGCGGTGGCCGAGAGGCCGTGGTAACGAGTGCAAGTGCGTCTGGGAGGAGATGTACTCGGAAACGATAGACACTGGCGCCTTGCCTCCACTCAACGGATCTCATTAGAGATGCCCAAATTCGGAAGAGATTGGGAAGATACAAACCGAGGCAGCGACGACAGTCGAGAAGGACGAGAGTGCCCGTTGAGGTGGCTGTCGCGCTTTAAACAAAACCAACAAACACAACATAAAACCCAGGCCTGGTCCTACTCTGGTCCGCCATTCCCACGGCTCTCCTGATCCCCTGTCCGCACTCGTCAAATATCCCCATCGACCCTCGCAGGCCGGGGGATACTCCCGAGAGTTGCGCTCTACCTCTATAATCACGGGAAGAAGTAGGCGGGAACCGGCCCGAACACTCAAATAAAACTTTATGACACAATAAGTCTGGTACAAGTCTGCTCTTCGCGCGCGGACAAGACCCCTCAAAAGCGCAGAGAGGGCGCACAAACCGTGCTAAACCCGTCCTGGTCCCTCTCTGTGGGCGTTCCTTCCACGTGGGTGTTGGGGACGTGCGCGCGTGGCTGTGGTTGTGTGGTATCCTCCCAGCGCCTCCGTGGTGTGGGACAGCGAGACCGGTGGTGGAGCAGGGTGTCGCTCTCATTTCCCAATCACTCCACCGGCCTCGCTCCGTTCCCACGGCTCTCGGCCCCGCCCCACTCGTCACATATACATCAAACTCAGCACTACACAAATAACAGGTGTGGTTATGTTTTATGACTTTGTGAACTGAGTTCAATGAATGCAATGAGTTTAAGATTTTTTTCTAATAATATGTCTCTTCTTTACATTCACGATTTCAGTTCCAGATACATTTTCATTGTCCATACAGAACCACCCGGAATGCACTCAGATACCCACCTAACAGCCCTAGTGCCAAATTTCCCCACACACTCCTGTCAATTTATTCATCACCCACACACATTTAAAAAAATATATATATATATTTAACAAAAAGTTGTCAATGCGCACATTAAAATGTATCCACAGTTCATGAGCACTCATGCTCTACTTAATATAAAAAATTCAAGTTTCTTTATTTTTGTTAATAAGCTCTTATCCAAACCAGTTAAGAAGATAAGTCATTCTATTTTTAAAATACCCCAGCATGTAAGCTGTGGATGTGTTGGAAACTACATTTGTTCATTGCAGGTCAGAAAAAAAAAAAAGTAAAATATGAGGAAACTACATTTGTTCATTTCTAAGTTTGTCCTCTTACAGAGCTTAAAAACTAGACACTTGATTTAAATTTATGAGACTGTGTTACGTAACTTTTGAAAAAGTTTTTATTATTATTATTATTATTATTATTATTATTATTATTATTCAACTTCACAAGGCTAAAATGCCCCTAGCTGAAGAAACACCCATAAACAACTTTTATTTTTTGGTGCACACATAAAAAAATAAAAGTCTGAGCAACGTATTCTTGTTCTTTGTTTTTCAGATTGAATAGATTATTTGAAAGATTGGAAGCTATAGTGGAGTGTTAGCGTGGCTACACTAACCCTTGGCATTAATATATTATTAATATATTATATAATTTGTGTAGTGTTTGGGTTTATTATATTATTATTGTATTTTATATTTTATTTATATTTTATGTAATTTCGATACAATCTAGGATTTTGAGTAACAGGGCCTTTACCTTACTAAGGTTTGGAGAAAGTCCATTGAGGGAGCAAACTAGGGCCATGTCCCAAATAGCACTCTATGAGGCACTTGCTCTTATTGTCCGTTTACAATGGCACTTCATGAGCACGGTTGCTATTATGAGATTACAATGGCCTAAATTTTTTTTAGAATCGTCAGAGAGCTGTGTAAGTTGCATGATACTGTTTTTTAAAATAAATCATAACGAGAGAAACATTTAAGTTAGCTGACACTAATGGATTTAAAATATTTACACTACCCAATCGATTTGAGTCGCACGAAAAGCAAATCTTGTCCAACTATCAAGTGTTCAAGTTTTGGGATACCAAAAAAAATCATCATGTATCAAAACTTCAAAGTGCAAGTTTTGGGATACCATCATCATATCTGTGTAAAGTATGAAAACATGAATTTGTGAAAACAGTGACATTGTGCCCATGCATATTAATTTATTAGGTCTTGAGTTTGTTGATGTTTTGTTATTGTTCAACTTGAATGTTAAATTTTTGGTCTAAAGGAGCATGATGTTACCATCATCATGTATGAAAACATGAATTTGTGAAAACAGTGAGCTTGGAAAGAGCACAACGCTATTCATGTAAGAATGATTCCGCTTGGAGTGTAAAAAAAAAAAACAATGCGCTGAAACAGTTCTCCTCGTTTGAGGGACGGCAAAGTTGATGGTTATGTTTTGTTTGAAATTCACAGGGATCGCACGTTAGAAGTCTCTTTCTGTGTTTAATCGCTGGGAGAATTCATACATGTGTTTTCCCCGCCAGCACTGAGAGCCTGAAGTGCTATGAATGTGGCGGAGACTTGGGCCAATTAAATGTTTTGTATCGTCGATACATGTATAAGTATGACCAACGGTGCATCTACCTTCTCGTGGGGATGTAAATGATACCGATCAGCAAAAGAGTGAAAGGTGAAGAAACAGAGAACTAGAAGAGCAGGATGAAGGGCCTAGGCTAAGAGTTCATGGCAAGATGCATGAGGTGAGTGAGCTTGAGATTACATTTCAAGTGGTCGTGCTGAAGTCAAGTTGGATGTAGTTACTGTCCCTGATAAACATGGAATCATAGACAAGATGAGATTGATTAAAAGTGAGAGGCCCAGAGTTGGTGTGGACAATGTGTGTGAAGTTAAGGAATGTTGGCACAGGCTGATAAAACTTAGAGGACAATATGGTTGATGAGATGTGATAGTTTATGTTCCCATTATACGGAGATGCATGATAATTAGGAGAATGACTGTAACAGTGGACGGGGCTCGAGAGGAACTGATAAAGGATTTGTAGCACTGTTGAAGAAGAAATGAATGCATTTCTTGATAAAACATAAAGGTATAGCTGGTGTTGAAGTAAGTCATTATTTTCCTGATACTGACAAATTTACTGATTCGGTGATGTGGGCTAGGAAGGTGAGTAGTATTGATGAGCTCTCACAACAGAAGCGGTATCGTCTAAAAAAACATACTACTGTTCTTAGACAAGGCAAAAAGACGGAAAGTGAGGGGAAAAACTAAATCTTAATGGCTTTTAACGTTTCTTTGTCTTTCTGTTTTCTTCCTCTTCTTTTTCTTTTTGCTTATGGAGATCTTGCAGGTGGGATCAAACATGTGTATGGGATCAATTAATGTAAATGGAATGAGGGATGGGAGGAAAATTAGGTTACTATCAGAAATAATACGATTTAAAGAGTTGAAAACAGCAGCAGGGTGGTGATGTTATTGTACTACTCTTACCAATAAGTACTATACATCAAGTTTATTTTACTAACTATACTTAAGTAAAGTTCAAGTATATTTTTAAGTAGGGATTGAAGTATATTTTTATGTTGTACTCATACTCGTACTTGTTAAAATGATTAGCTCTATACATGACGCCAATACCACACAGCATGTGATAATTGCCACACTTTCTAGTACATTTTTATTGTACTTTAAGTTTTACTTTAGGTATATTTGGGTACGCCAACGAGTAAACTCTATGTTTGTCTGTTTGTACTGCAATTATCGAAATTAACTTATATGTATACTGATAGTTTACTAATTAAATACTTTGAAGTATAGTCTCAGTAAACTACTAGTTTAGTAGTTTTATACTGCAAGTATACTCATTAGTTATCTTTAAGTAAACTTTATATCATACTTTAAGTATACTACTATGTCCCTATTTAGGTTTTAATTTGTATATATTTTGTTATATGAATATCTGAACATACAAAAAATCCAAAGAAAGAACAGGGAATCTGATGGTAAATAAAAAAAAACATTTTATTCTAGCTTCATGCATTCTTTTTTTAAACAACTTAATGTGGGGGTAAGTTTCATAAATAAAATAACGAAGAAATCACATTTTGAAACAAAAAGCTGAAAAAAAAGACTATGAATTGGATTCAAAATGATAATACAAAACGTAGACGGAGTCGATCAACACCCCAAAGGCCTGGACTGTGATTATTACCGTTATTTGCGGTCAAAATTTTTATTCCCACAGTATACTTTAAATGTCATTTTAAAGTATATTTCTGAGGAGTACATGAAAGCCCATTTTGAGGAAAGTACATAAAAAGTAAACTAAAAGCATACCTTCCCTAGTTTTTAGGTTAAAAGAAGTGTACTAATGAGAACACTTGAATAAACTTCTTTTTTCGTAGGGGCATCCCTCAGAAAAATGCCGTGGGACTGCCAAATATTACCAAATCGGACATTTGTTTCTGACGAGATGAATTTCTGCTGAAAGTTGGCCTCTTAAGCACAGGCTATTTTTGGGATTTCCGCCTGGCATTTTTCCTACCCAAATTCAAA